>NC_026000.2:40540781-40658041 GCF_000442705.2 Elaeis guineensis | reverse complement strand
AGACCGGCCACCTCGAGGGCCATTTCCTTAAGGCGGGCAGCCTCGGCCTGCTGACCTTCCACCACCTTGTTTGTCATCTCGATGTTGGCGAGGAGTTGGTGCCCGAGCTACAAGGACGATCGGAGGGTCAGAATGGGAGCTGGAAAGTTAATTAAATGAAGAAGCGAAAGGAAAAAGGAGGATGAATCTACTTACCTCGAGGAAGGCCCCCAGCGAGTCCCAGACTCGTTGTGTAGGATCGACGTGGACGATCTCTGGACGACTTCGGCTAGTGAGCATCCGTCTACCAGCTTTTTTATTAGATCCCTGTCACTGAAGGGATCATCCCCCTGCTCCTCTTCAGAGCCGCGGGATTCTTCAGTGGTAGCCCAGCGATTGCAGACCCTGCGGGCCAAGGTCTTCCTCCTCTTCCTCCTCTCACCCCCTGGCACCTCCTCAGGATGGATCTCCGAAGCAGGGACTCGGTAGGAGAACTCAACCCCTCGGGGAAGCCCGGGCGGGGACGCTCAGTGTCTGCGAGGACGTCGGCGGCTGAGGTCGCTTGGGCGGGCACGGCCGAACTCGTCCCCTCCACTCTGGCCCTCTTCGCCGGCCCGGAGGCCGCAGCGTCCTTTCTTTTGAGAGCCTTCAGGCCCCTGGCAAGCATCTGTGCTTCTTCGGCGTCCATGCCTAAAAAAGAAAAAAAGAGAGAAAGAAAAAGAGAAAAGAGAAAAAGGGCGTGAAAAGAAGAAAAGAGGAGAAGTAGGAGAAAGAGAGGAAAGGAAAGGAAAGGAAAAGAAAGAAAAAAAAGGGAGAGATGAAATACTGGCGGGATCCAAGGGCTCAGGCCGATGTTGAACAGAAACTGCTCCTTCAGGAGGTTGGGGAGAGAAAGAGTTGGATATTTGAGGAGTTTTTGGGAGACTTGATGGTCGTCCCCCCCCAAGTTGGGTGCCCGACGGATGGAGTCCCTCAGGGAGCCCCAAGGGGGCAACTCTAGCCTCAAGGTCGGGCATCGAACATAAAGAAACTTTTCCTTCCAGTTATGGATAGAAGAAGGGCACCTTTCAGTAACCCCTTCCTACCGAACTGTGGGGAGAAGTACCACCAATCCTTCATCGTGGGATGACGCTTGAAGGTGTAGAAATATCTAAGCAAGAAAAGGGTGGGCTGGACTTCGACTACATGACAAAGAGAGAGAAATCCTATCAAAAACCTAAAGGAGTTCGGTGCAACCAAAGCCAGAGAAATATTCAGAAACTGGAAAAGAGCAATGACGAAGGGTGGAAGAGGAAGCTGGAGTCCGGCACGGAAGGCCTCCTGGTACAGGCAGAAGCAACCGGGGGGAGGGCACTAGCCCGGTCGGACGGGCCAGGAAGTTCCAATTCATACTCCAGAGGAACCCCATACTGAACTCTTATCAGTTGGAGTTCGTCCGGAGTCAGAGAATAAGGAATGGCGTTCGGTGCAAAAATCGGATGAGGTTCAGCTCTACCTACCGGTTCATCTACCGCCTGAGGACTCTGGGAGACCGAGACAGACGAACTCCTAGAGCCGCTAGAAGAAGAACCCCTGGAAGACATCTAGAATCACACGAAGACCACTTACAGAGGCAAAATCCCTAAAAATTGGGGAAAATCACGGACAAGGTCTCGGGGGACTGATGTATAGAGCAAGAGGAAGAAAGATCGAACGGCAAAAGGAAGAACAAAAAGAAGAAGGAGTTCCGAGACTAACCTAGGCGATTCGGAGAGGTACGAAGGTGTGGAAATGGGACGGCTCGAGGAACGCCTAAGGCTGGAAAGGGCACTGAGAAAAATCAAAGTTCTCGGGGAGAAGAAGGATGCCAGAACGAGACCGTCGGATAGAGCGGGACTCTTGGAGGAGGAGTGCGGGTTTAAATAGGCCCTGAGATCCGGCATAATGACGATTGTGAATCCCCTCTAACCGGTCTCTTTTCGCCGCGTGTCCGACTCACCACAGCGGGCAGTTAAAAAGTGGCAAACGGCTGACAGTGCCTTTATTGCACCACGCCTTGAGCACCATTCCGCTGCAGGTTCCAAAAGAGCCTCTTCGGATCGCCTCGATTTGAAAAGACTCCAGCGCACGCGCATTAAATACCAAAATATCTGAGGACGATTGCGCGCGGACATCAAGGGAGCAACTTCGGCTGTGACAATCTTTCTGTACTTCCATCATTCAAAATTCAAACTCGAAAGTAGGGGGACTGCTGTTGGTATAAAATACCCTCAGCCGAAGTTCTTAACAGGATTGACCCTCCCAGGACTCCTCTGGCTTTCGACCGTAGATGGTATCTCTCCGGACTTCTCCAACAGACGGATTCCCACAGTGCTGACTGAATTTTTCCGACGGACGAACTCCCACTGCACCACCCGAGCTCCTTCAACATGAGTTCCCCCAGTTATCTATTAAGCCGCCCCAAGTGCTCACTAAGCTCCGCTGCCAGCCGACTTTCTACAACTATCAGCTGTTCCCCGAATCCCTTCCAGACTTCTTCCAGCCAGGTTCAACACCAATCCGAACTACCCCGGACTTCGTCAACGGCTGAACTTCTCCGACGGTAGATTCCTACAACTACCAGATTTCACCCGGACTCCTACGGGAGCCGGATCTCGTCCCCGACCTTGATTGCGGAAAGGCTTCGCCCGGACTCCTACGGGAGCCGGGCTCCGTCCTCGACCCCGATTGCTGGTAAACTTCATCCGGACTCCTAAGGGAGCCGGACTTCATCCCTGACTTTGATTGCAGGTAGACTTCACCCGGGCTCCTACGAAAGCCAGATCTCGTCTCCAGCTCCAGCTGCGGGAAGACTCCGTCCGGACTCCTACGGGAGCCAGACCTCGTTCCCAACTCCGGCTGCACGCGAACTTCGCCCGGACTCCTACGGGAGCCGGGCTCCACCCACGACTTCACTTACAGGTAAACTTCATCCGGACTCCTACGAGAGCCAGACTTCACCCATAACTCCAATTGCAGGAAGGCTCAGCCCGGACTCCTACGAGAGCCGGATCTCATCCCCGACCTCGACTGCGAAAAGGCTTCACCCGGACTCCTACGGGAGTCGGGCTCCGTCCTCGACCCCGATTGCTGGTAAACTTCGTTCGGACTCCTAAGGGAGCCGGACTTCGCTCCTGACTTTGATTGCAGGTAGACTTCGCCCGGGCTCCTACGGGAGCCAGATCTCGTCTCCAGCTCCAGCTACGAGAAGACTCCGCCCGGACTCCTACAGGAGCCGGACCTCGTTCCCAACTCCGACTGCACGCGGACTTCGTCCGGACTCCTACGGGAGCCGGGCTCCGCCCACGACTTCGCTTACAGGTAAACTTCGTCCGGACTCCTACGGGAGCCGGACTTCACCCACAACTCCAATTGCAAGAAGGCTCAGCCCAGACTCCTACGGGAGCCGGATCTCATCCCCGACCTCGACTGCGAAAAGGCTTCGCCCGAACTCCTACGAGAGCTGGGCTCCATCCTCGATCCCGATTGCTGGTAAACTTCGTCCGGACTCCTAAGGGAGCCGGACTTCACCCCTGACTTTGATTGCAGGTAGACTTTGCCCAGGCTCCTACGGGAGCCAGATCTCGTCTCCAGCTCCAGCTGCGGGAAGACTCCGCTCGGACTCCTACGGGAGCCAGACCTCGTTCCCAACTCCGGCTACATGCGGACTTCGCCCGAACTTCTACGGGAGCTGGGCTCCGCCCATGACTTCGCTTACAGGTAAACTTCGTCCGGACTCCTAAGGGAGCCGGACTTCATCCCTGACTTTGATTGTAGGTAGACTCAGCCCGGACTCCTACGGGAGTCGGATCTCATCCCCGACCTCGACCGCGGGAAAGCTTCGCCCAGACTCCTACGAGAGCCGGGCTCCGTCCTCGACCCCGACTGCTGGTAAACTTCGTCCGGACTCCTAAGGGAGCCAGACTTCACCCCTGACTTTGATTGCAGGTGGACTTCGCCCGAGCTCCTACGGGAGCCAGACCTCGTCTCCAGCTCCAGCTGCGGGAAGACTCCGTCCGGACTCCTGTGGGAGCCGGACCTCATCCTCGACTTCAACTGAAGGAAGACTTCGTCCGAACTCCTATGGGAGCCGGACTCTGGGCTCCTCTCAAACGGGTAGCTAACCACCTCTTCCTGCTAGACACTCCAGCCGAGCTTCAGCCGACAAGCCTGCACTCCCTGGCGTGGCCGCAGTAACGGCCACGACTCTGCTCCACTTCCTACGATGGATTTCGTGCGGCTCCATTACTCCCTGGCCAACCGCTATGATGCCCACGATCCTGCTCCACTTCCTACGATGGGTACCGCATAATTCTTCCATCCTCTGGCAAGTCGCGACAACGGACGCCGCTCCACTCCCCACGACAGATTCCACGTGGCATGTCCCGGTGATAGCCACAATTCCACTCCACTACTCTTCGCAACAAACTCCTCCTGACTCTGGGCGGCCCACTGTCAGACGGTTACAGACATCACTATCAGTCTGTTGCCCCCTCCGCTTATAAAAGGGGACCCCAGATACGTTATTCTCTAAGCCCTCATTTTTACCTAGAAACTCTGCTAAAATTTCCGTTCGAGCACTCCATTCTTGTTGAGGCAGAGAACTGACTTGAGCATTGGAGGGTCTTGCCAGAGCAATCCCACCTCCGATTTAGACTTCTTTTGTAGGTCCCGACGGCGACCGCGACACCCTCGACTCTAGCTTCTCCGACACAGGCAGATTTTTGCACCAACAATTAGTATTAATACTTCAATAATATACCTCACTCACACTCTACTGAATATCAATGATCTTTTTAAAAATTATTTGATAAAATTTAAAATTTTAAGTTAAACGATACTTAATTTTAAATTCTTTCTTTACTCAAGGATGAGCAAAGTTCAAGTTGGGGGTATAATAAGTGGTATATTTTTATATTTATTTTAGATATTTTTGATAATTTATGGTGCTAACACTTCTTAAAAAATTTAATTTCATAAATAAATTAATTTTTTTATAAAAATAAATAATTTTAAAAAATATAGAATTAGAGTATATTTATGAAACATAGATATTGATTTAATTAAGAATTTAAATACCAAAATAATGAAGAATTATTGAAGAATTTAATGCATATATTTTTTTTAATTTTTTAGGCATAAATTGAAGAGAAAATTAAGTAAAAATATTCTAAAAAATAAAATTTATAGCCACCGGTGCATGGTGGACCGACCGCTCGGTCCATAGATTCAGGGGCACAATCCATGAAAACAGCTTCGCGATCTATGGCGCAGCTCACAAGTGAGCAAAAAGTTTTTTGCATGATTCGATGGTTGATATCAATTCTGAGGGAGATCAAACGGCCCATATTCATTGTCGGTTGAAAAGAAGGATTTCTGGATGCGATCAAACGGTCAAAACTCGATCCATCGCTCGATCCAATAGCTGACACCATTCCCAACTTTGAATAGAAACTTCAAGATGCTGATCAACAGCCCAGATTTTATCTGAGGCATGATCCAATGGTTGGAATATTTTCGACCATGATAAGGACTTAAACATTGATTTTTGATCAAATCTGGATGGTTCAAATGCAATCTGATGGTCAAAAAAATTCATACGGATATACTACAAATTCTAAGGGTTTTGGGACTCCTTTTATTACCAAAAAAAGATGAAAAATTTATCTATAAATAGGAGATCTAAAAATAAGAGTGAAAGAAAAAAATCAATAGAAAAGTAAAAAAAATAGAGAAAAAAATTATATAGGTTTAGGGACCTAAGGAGAAGAAGAAGAGAAGTCAGTTCACTCTAGGAGTACGAAGAAAGAAAGAGAGATCATCAACCATCTTTTCAACGAGACTGGACTGATCAACTTTAGATCTTTATTATAGTTTTATTTTTATTTTATTATTCTTTTAAATTTTTATACTTGAATTTTAATTTTAATTAATATAAAATTTATTTTTTTATACTTTAAATTTTTATCTTTTATTTTTATTGTAAGTAAATGCTAGGATCTAATTAGTAGATTTTAGTACTAATTTATTTTATACTCTTTAAATTTTTATTATTTATTTTTATTATAAATAGAATCTAGGATCTAAATAGTAGATCTTAGTACTTGATTTATTTTTTACACTTTTAATTTTAATTTTTTGATTTAAATTACTTTTATCAAAATTTTATTTTTTTTATAAAATTAAAAATTTTCAATTAAAATCTTGCCTTCTCTATGGATTCGACCCGACTCACTACTTTCTACGTATTTTTAATTTTTATTAAAGTCAGAATTAAATTTGATAAGCACGGTGTCCTAATGACGATATTGCAATCCTATCAGCCTGGGAGGGGGGTCGGGGAAAATGGTGGTTTCGATCATCGGATGGAGGAAAATGAGAGCGGGGGAGGGAGCGAGGGAAAACAAAGGTGGTCGCTGATAGGGGAGCCAACCCTGAAACCAAGAGGGCCAAAGAAGGGGGTCGGGGAAAATGGGGGTTTCGATCACCAGGTGGGGGAAAATAAGGGCGGGTGAGGGGTTTGGGAGAAAATGAGGGTAGGGGGGGTGTTTAAATAGTTAGAGGGAAAGTTAGGGTTATTAACAATGGTGAAAGCTATTACTAATAAACTGTCGGTAATGATTATTAGCGATGGACATTACTGTCTTTAATAAGTTATTTCCATCGCTAATAATCTTATGATCTAATTTAAAAAAGATAAAATTATTACTTATTAACAATGTAATATTACTATTGTTAAAAATCAAAAATATCATCGCTAATAATTTTTTCTTTTTCTGACAGCTTATTTTTTTGATTGCCATTGGTGGTCGATAAAAGATGTTATTAGTGATGGTAAAATTATGTTACTAATGGCCATCACTAAAAATCATTTGTCTTGGAGTGTGATGAGACAATTACATATAGCTTCTTGCCCTACGTAACTTTCTTTACAATAAACCATTTATCCTTCCTCAACTACCACTATAATCCTTAAATATTACAACACTGATGTTCTCCTCCTTTCCATCTCAGTATATATAAGCATATTTTTAATAAATCAATGACGAGAGTCCCTTACTCCCCTCATTTAATCTCAAAAAAAGTATCTCAATGCCATGGTAGGTTGCTGAAATTTGGAACCTAGTTGTATTCTTTGGATGGAGAAGGATACACCTTCCTTCGTGTCCATCAACCATCCGATCATTGCCACTTTGCTTTGAGATTTATGTAGCATATAAGCAATAAAGATTGGAGCACTGTATCCAGTTGTGCAAAAGAAGGTATATTTTTCTTTTGTGCGAATGAAGCAACCAAAATTGGAGGTGCTATCGAGCCGAGTTGAGTCGAGTATCTAGAAGATCAAGCTCGATTTGATTTAAAATATTTGGGCTTGAAACTTGATTCGAGCTCAATTGAGAAACTCAAACTTAACTCGATAAAAAGAAGTGATACTTGAGATTGATCAGATATCAATCGAAGCATACCCAAACTTGAGTTCAAGGTCAAATTCCAACCTTGATCATAATTAAAAAAAATGATTCAATCAAAATATAATATCATATTATATTTTAAAATATTAAATATATATTATAAATGAAATATAATATTATTAAAAATATATATATATATTTGATTAGCTTTATACATTTTTGAGTCGAATATTCTATTACTCAAATTTGGATTCAAACTGAGCTCGGCCAACTCATAAGTTGAAAGAATAATACCCTACAAGACAATTGCATGGGTGATGTGAAGAAACTTTTCTGTATTATCTTCCTACTCATTTGCATGATATTAGTTATTTTATTTATGAGATATTTTATTTTATCATTTGTTGCATCATATTTTTATGGTTATGATAAACTCCATAGATTAGGATAATGATTTTAGGACCATGATGAGATCATGCTAGTGAGATCTAAAATCTTGATAGTTTCAATCTAAAATATTTTCAATCATGAGATCATCAAATCAGAGATCGATGATGCCGGTAAGACTGGTACATCTTATGTATGCTCGATGGAGAGGATGATTGATCTCATAATTACTTGTGTGTGATACTAATACAAGGATATAGGTGCTCATTGGAGAATGAGTTCACTGAACTAACCCACAGGAAGAATATTTGATGGAGTCTTACAGTATGTCGACAGATGATTCTCCAGTGAAAATAGTGCATGTGATCCTTTGACTTGAGATCATTATGATACCTTGTGTACATGGATCCTTACATTGGTTTATTCCCTAACGTGCCACTTTGGATGTGTCTGGGATATTCTGGATATGGTGAAGTATCCATAGAGATTATGAGTGGTCAATAAGAAATCGATCACTCCTTGTAGGAGGAGAGAAATCCTATGTGATCTCATAGGATAATGACTCTAAGAGTCTCTAACCAAAGCAGGGACGAACCGCAGAAAAAGTTTCTACTGGTTCATCAATCGAGTCATCATCACTGGATCAAGATATATATGGATAAATATTTAGGCTTGAATATTTTCATACCCATGTCTGTCTGAATGTTATGTGATCGAAGGATTGAATTGCACAGTAACTCGCTACAGAAGGATAATTTTGATATTTTCATCAAATTTTAAATCTTTCGGATAGTCATGATACGTTACTAGACATCAATCTTAACTTATGAACTCATTAGAATTAAAAAATTTAATTCAAAATTAATTAGGAAGAGTCTTAGTTGATTGGGACTCTTGAGCTGACCTAATCTAATCGAATTAGGATTATGTTGAGAGTCTGGATCCACTGCTGGCTAGATTTGGAACCTAATGGATACATACAATAAAATTTGATCTTGATCCAATCTATTTAGATTTATTATAAATCTAATAGGTTAATTAAATTGCTAGCACATGAATTAACCCAAGTTTCCAATTGGATTTAGTGCAAAGGTGTTTGTGCTAGCCCTTGACTTGTTGCCTTGATCTAATGTGATTGAATTTGAACCTATAATTAAATAGGTGGCTTATCTGATTTTTATGAAAGAGTTTCATATGAAATCACCTTCCTCCATGCCATTCCCATGCAAGAAAAATAAATATCGCCCCATTTAATTTAGGCGTTAAGAAGAGGAGTTCTCTTTTACTCCTCTTAAATTTCCTTCTTTATTTCCACATGTTTCTTAATTTCTCATGTCATTGATGACCCTTGGGATATGTGGGCATAGAAGAGAAGGAAGAGTCCTTCTTTGGGAAAAAGACCACATGCCATAAAATTAAATGGGTCGCCTCCTTATATGCATTGAATTGGTAGAGTCTTTAATGTTATGGACTCTTAGTTTCACACTATTCTCCTTATCCCACGTGTCATAAGATGGCATCTTAATTTTTCTATGCAGAGGAAGAGTCCTTCTGCTTGTTAAAGACCTCTTATTCTATGCCTTAACCCATTGGTTTCCATGCAAAAATTATTTCATTGCGTGTAAGGGATAAGGGATGCCAATAGTTGGCGCCCCTTCATTCCTTATATAAGGGGTGCCCCATATGGATAATTTCCTAATGATTTTGGCATGAGAATGAAGAAGAAAAGACAAAAAAAAATTGAGATAAAGACAAGGAAAAAGAGAGAAAGAAAACTAGAAAGGAAGAGAGGAGGAAAAAGGAAAGCATGTGATGCTTGTCCTAAAATCAAATTGTTCATGTGTTGAACATATAATCTGATATTTATGTCATGAGATCATTTAGAAAAATATTTCTAGAGTGATCCTAATAGAGGTCTCGAAGGCATATAAGAATGGTGCAATCCATTCTTATGAAGGACAATCAGCAGCATACCTTGAAGAAGGCTGCAGCACTACATCTAATTGGGAAGGGCCCTGAGCAGTCCCGTGTGGATCATGTTGGAGGACTTCTACTTTGGAGTCTTGTGGAGATCTCAAGATTATCAAATGCTTATCTTCATATTGGTATATAGCCTCTGATCTCTTGTTTATATACATGCTTATTTTATTTGATTGCAATCATCAAGGTGTTCCTAGGGCTTTTGTGTTCGATAGTCTAGTTTAATTGTTAAACTTATTTTCAATTATTGAATTCATGTAAAAATTTTTGAAATTTATATTTCATTATATTACCAAAATTCAACAGTAGTTTTAGAGCCACCCTTGATTGATTCAATCAAATTTTATGTTATTATTGTGATATGGATTAGATCCAGCTCAAACTATATCAAAATTAGATTTTCTGATTGATGTTTAGTTGATGTTTATGATATATCTTTTGTTATGATAAATGATATCAATCTATGATCATACTTGGATATAAAATTTTATTGTCTTTAGACTTATGTGACAAGTTTAAATTAGATCCTATGATCTAATTTTTGATGAATTGTAAATCCAATGCATGGGATGTGCAAAGTTTTAGAATGATACATTGGATGTACATTATCAAGATTTAGGATTTTTGTATTTGATGCATTTACCTAAGATCCAAGGGCCAACTATCATATTGTTGGGCACTCACTATTGTGGGTTTACCATCTTGGTTATTATCCAAGATATGTGTGGAGTCAGAAAATTTTTGATCATGAAAAAAATGCATTAGGCATGGATTACGATTTTTGCTGATGGATTTATTTAACTATAATTTATTGATCTAATGTGATTAGAATTTATCATTATAGATTAAATCAAATTCATATTTCTAATTTGATTAGAAGTTATGTTTATTTTAAGTTGATTAAATTATCATTTACCTAATTTGATTAGGGTTTAAGTCATGGTTGACCGAATCTATGTTAACCTAATTGATTTAGGTTAACCTAAGAATTGATCAAATCAACTCAAATAGGATGATAAATGATTGACTTATAATTATAAAGGTCAAGTGTTGAACCTAAATCAAAAATCTTAGATGGGCCTTATGTCCGTATATTTAAACATCTCCATTGACATGTGTATGAATGATATCGTAATTAAAAAAATATGAGTAGTTTGTTATTATGTTTTATAATTGTTATAAAATGTATGTTGAGTGTTATGGACTATGGCACATCCATATGATAGATGTATACATGAATGCTTCCCTATTGACTGATTATATATAAATGTATCTGCAAGAATTACAACAGGGACTGGGTGCCCCTGTGCATTGTACAATCAGCTGTAATCTTTTTTTTGTATGTTTTCAACTGTTGATTGTGATTTTTACATATTGATGTAAAATTATAGGTAAAAATTATTTCTTTCTATTATCAGATAAAGATCAAGCATTCATGAAAATCTTCATGGAGATGAAGACTAGACTGCCAAACATTTGTAGAGCGAAGGCGCATTAAGATTGACCATGAGATGGTTCAATCTAAGATGCACCTAGTGTTTGACCCATAAATCATCCTGTGGCTCGGATGATTTTTCAAAAGTCCATAACTAATTGATTTCCTCTATATGCTCTTACTTGCTGGTAGTTAGAATTAAAATTTAGTTTACATATAATGCATGTATATATATTTTAGATGTACTTGAAATCTAAGTCTCTATTTAAATTATATTAAGTTATAATGATGAAGTGTTAAGAACACTATCCTTGCCTTGTTTCATGCTAAGCCAGTATTATTTCAAGAACTATAGTAGGCTTATTGTGCTATCCACAAGATTTGCTGTGGGGACTGATTTGATACTGTCTTGGTGCATAATAAAGCTAATGGTATTTAGCTCATACTAAGTCAATAGAGTATGTCGAAAACTGTAGTGAGTTTGTTGTACTATTCTCAAGGCTTGCTATAGGATTTGATATGATGTTGACTTAGTGATGCTTATGACATATTTTGGTAGTACTGTCTTATTATGCTATCTACAAGATAGTATTATTCACATATGACCATATAGGATTGAAGGATATGATTTAACTAAAATACTATAGTTTGTTGTGCTATCCACAAGGCTATAAGTATTTTAGAGGCAACAATTATGTTGAGAGTTGTATGAGATATAATTGGTAAAGAGTTACCTATCTTTGAACTCATAGAAGCTTGTTGTGCTATTCACAAAATTTTTTATGAGGAATTAAGATCTTAACCCTACTAAGAAACTTTATGATAGGTTTTTTATTTTCATACTTGAGGGCTATGAAATTTGCTAAAATAGTGGGAGACACAATTAGATAAAAACTTCATCTAAATTATGCATATCATCATGAGTAGTCTTTTTATGTTCTTATATATCTGCATCTTCACTATCACTGCATGATAATTTTGATATTTTTAAATTGATCGAACTTTATGGAATGGTTGAGAACTGAGAATAGTTCTCATATAGGAGATAGTCTCCTATTCTCCTGATTTTGATTTGTTCGGAGTTGATACCATAAAGAAGGAAAAACCACATACGTGATATGATGGGATGACAATATGACTGTCAAATATGTATCCTAATTAACTTAATCATTCGATTAAGTCAATATCATGGATGGTGAGTTATTCAGGATTTGATCCTATTAACTCTCCTAGATTCCTTCTTTAGTATCTCCTAGAGAAGAAAGGTTAAGATTGTCTTTGCCATGGGTATCAATTTTTATTACAGTAATAATGAGTATTAGAGATAAATTGTAAGAGTTGTCTTACAAGTGTGAAGTAGTAGCAGGATGCAAAATTGCATTTACTAATGGTTTGTATATGATACAAACTAATATATCATTGAGTGCTTCAGCTTTAGAATTTTAGGTATGTAATACCTTATATAGGTCTCACTTATGCAAAGTGTTGCTAGACCTATAAAGTAGAAAATAGGTGACTACATGCTTTCGGCACTAATAGATAATTGTTATATACCTAAATTTATCAAAATATTATTTCAATTCTTTTGCTATTATAGCATGGTTTTGAAATTAATGTAAAGAATAAAAGTTACTCTCCTTCTGATAAATTTTATGGCTTTAGATTTATGATAATAGTTTTATGTTTTGTCACTCAATAAAGTTGTTCTTCATATTGATGAGAACAAGAGATGAGTATGTGATGGTCACATATCTCTGACATTACCAACTTGATCATTTTTGTGAGCCAAAGATAAATAAGTAATACAAAGAAGAGTTCTTTATCTGTATGATTTTGGATCATATAAAACTTATAAATCTTACCTCATGTATAAAATGATCAACATCCCATTTACTAGATATGGAAAAAGGCAAGCAAGGTATTAGGTCTTGAACATATGGATGTTCAAAGGCTAATAATTTTTCGACCCAGAGATGGACACTTTATATGAGATATGGTATGTTCTTTAATTTGTTTCACAAATCTCATTCTAGATATGCCCTAAAAATTGCTGCATGTGTTCTGAATTATATACCATCAAAATCTATTACTAGCACTCCATATAAGATATGGAAAGAGACAGGTTGCCCAACTTATGTGAAAAGAGTTGATATACATAAATTTTGTGCTAGATCAGGTTTATATAAATTTATAGGTTATACTAAAGAGTAGTATATGATACTACTTCTACCACCCTACTAGACAAAAGGTGTTTTGTTAGTAGGTATGCCACTTTTAGAAAAAAAAATTTCTATGAAGGGGACAGTGGGAGGATAATTGAACTTGAGAAGTTCAAGACCTATGAACTTTTTCATCATAATTTGTGGAGTGTCCACAAGTTGATCCTTGATCAGATATGCTCGTTGATGAAGCACAACCATGACACACCTCTTTACCGAAGGTCAATCTAAGTGTATAGTGTACCACTCAAAATATGGATTTGTCATTATGAATGACTGTACACCATACATCATTGTGAATGATGTTTCTTGACCTATTCGGAGATAGTCATGAGTAGAGACTCTGACAGATTCATGATATTCGAAATGAACTCCTTGTACATCAATCAAGTATGGACTATAGTTGAAGCACCTATGGGTATGACCCAACAAGTTGCTAACAGAAATGTCAATCCAGATTTATGCTTACAATTGCCACACACTATCTAGAGAGTTTGTCTCTAGTGGGAGGATAAATCTATTTATAAATTATAGCAAGTATTAAGGAGTTGATACTTCTATTTTTGATGAGATAGTCAAAATATTTGGCTTTATCAAATATGGATGAACTGAGTGTTGCAAGAAGACAAGTGGGAGTCCCACTAACTGCTTATGTATGTGGAAGACATACTACGTATTGGAAGATAGTCCCGATATTGCACTCAGTCAATGACATGCTTATCATAAAAATTTTCATGGAAAAGACTTGGGCGTAGTATCCAATATACCTGGCATCTATAGTGATAGATGTAAGTGGATACTGGACTTATCCCAGTCTAGGTACATGATTGTTATGTTGAAAAGTTCAACATGAGTGGGTGTAAAAGAGTTTATTTATCTATATATTCAATGTACCATATCTGATGTGATTTATGTCTTGTGCATAATCATTGATTTCAAGTAGATCCATGACACGATCTTTTGAAAACTATGAAAAGTGTTCTCAAAGTACTTGAGAAGTACTAAAGGAGTAATAATTGGAAGAGTTTCAAACAGCAAACTGTATTTGACTCAGTTAATTACTGTTAGTAAAGATTACTAAGAAAAGTCGTCAGATGAAAGGGTTCATCATTGAGTTGGGTGTGGTCTCATCAGATACCCACACACATCCTATGGCACTTTCACCTTATTTATGATTTGATCGTAAAATGAGTTAATATTAAGAACATCATATTAGACCAGTTCACAAAGCTTTTACACAGCAGCAGTATGATCGCCACCTTGATTGCATGGGCATCAGGTACAGGGGCGATTACCTTTAGTGCAAGTTGGAGATTGAAAGAATAGTGCCTTGTGAGCCAATCGCATGGGTGATGTGAAGAGACTTTTCTGTGTTATCTTCCTACTCATTTGCATGACATTAGCTATTTTATTTATAAGGTATTGTGTTTTATCATTTGCTGCATTATATTTTTATGATTATGATAAATCCATAGATTAGGATAATAATTTTAAGATCATGATGAGATCATGCCAATAAGATCTAAAATCTTGATAGCCTCAATCTAAAATATTTTCAATCATTAGATCATCGAGTCAGAGATTGATGATGCCGGTAAGACTGATACATCCTATGTATGCTCGATGGAGAGGATGATTGATCTCACAATCACTTATGTGGTGATACTAATACAAGGATGTAGGTGCTCATTGGAGAATGAGTTCACTGAACTGACCTATAGGAAGAACATCTGATGGAGCCTTATAGCATGTCGATAGATGATTTTCCAATAGGAGCAGTGCATGTAATCCTTTGACCTGAGATAACCATGGTACCTTATGTACATGGATCCTTACTTTGATTTATTTTCTAGCATGCCACTTTGAGATGTGTCTGAGATATTCTGGATATGGTAAAGTATGCATAGAGGTTGTGAGTGGTCAATAAAGAATCGATCACTCCTTGTAGGAGGAGAGAACATCCTATGTGATCTCATAAGATGATGACTCTGAGAGTCTCTGGCCAGAGCAGGGATGAACAGTAGAAAAAGTTTCTACTGATTCATCAATTGAGTCATCATCATTAGATCGAGATACATATGGATAGATATTTGGGCTTGACATATTTTCATGCCTATGGTCTGTCTGGGATATTGTGTGATCGAAGGATTGAATTACATGATAACTCACCACAGAAGGATAATTTTGATATTTTTATTAAATTTTAAATCTTTCGGACAGTCATGACACATTGCTAGACGTCAATTTTGACTTGTGGACTCATCAGAATTAAAAAGGTTTAATTTAAGAATCAATTAGGAAGAGTCCTAATTGATTGGGACTCTTGAGCTGACCTAATCTAATCGGATTAGGGTTATGTCGAGAGTCTAGATCCATTACTGGTTAGATTTGAAACCTAATGGGTCACACACAATAGAATTTGGTCTTGGTCCAATCTATTTGGATTTATTATAAATCCAATGGTTAATTGAATTGCTAGCATATGAATTAACCCAAGTTTCAATTGGGTTCAGTGCAAAGGTATTTGTGCTAACCCTTGACTTGTTGCCTTGATCTAATGTGATTGGGTTTGAACCTATAATTAAATAGGTGGCTTATCTGATTTTTATGGAAGAGTTCCATATAAAATCACCTTCCTCCATGCCATTCACCATGCAAGAAAAATAAATGTCACCTCATTTAATTTAGGTGTTAAGAAGAGGAGTTCTTCTCTTTTACTCCTCTTAAATTTTTTTTTTATTTCCACGTATTTCTTAATATCTAGTGTCATCTGATGACCCTTGGGATATGTGGGCACAGAAGAGAAGGAAGAGTCCTTCTCTAGGAAGGAAACCATGGGCATAAAATTAAATGGGTCACCTCCTTATATGCATTGAATTGGTAGAGTCCTTAATGTTATGGACTCTTAGTTTCACTCTATTCTCCTTATCTCATGCACCATAAGATGGCATCTTAATTTTTTTATGCAGAGGAAGAGTCTTTCTGCTTGTTAAAGACCTCTTATTCCATGCCTTAACCCATTGGTTTCCATGAAAAAAATATTTCATTGCGTGTAAGGGATGCCAAGAGTTGGCACCCCTTAGGAATTTTGTGGTGCTCCTTCATTCCTTATATAAGGAGTGCCCCATATGGATAATTCCGTGGTGATTTTGGCATGAGAATGAGGAGGAAAAGACAAGAAAAAATCTGGGATAAAGATAAAGAAAAAGAGAGAAAGAAAAATAGAAAGGAAGAGAGGAGGAAAAAGGAAAGCATACGATGCTTATCCTAAAATCAGATTGTTCATGTGTTGAACATATAATTTGATATTTGTGTGGTAAGATATTTAGAAAAAAATTTCTAGAGCGATTCTAGTGGGGTTTCGAAGGCATACAAATGATGGTGCAATCCGTTCTTGCGAAGGACGATCAGCAGTGTACTTGCGAAGGACGATCAGCATTATATCGAATTGGAAAGGACTTGATCAGTCCCGTATGGATTACGGTTGGAAGGCTTTTACTTGGAGTCTTGTGGAGATCTCAAGGTTACCATATGCTTATCTTCATGTTGGTATATGGCTCTGATCTCTTGTTTATATACATATTTATTTTATTTGATTGCAATCATCAAGATATTTTTGGGGTTTTGTGTTTCGATAATCTAGTTTAATTGTTAAACTTATTTTTAATTATTGAATATATATAAAAATTTTTAAAATTTATATTCTACTACATCATCAGAATCCAACATAAATTGCTCAACTCATTTGCACCACTAACCAAAAAGACACCTCTTTTCTCTCTCTCTCATCTTCTACATTGCATGCACCATGTGCAATTTGGACCATGTCAAATCCTATAGTGGATAACACATGCCACGCTACCCTTGTATTTCACTGACTCCCGTTTGGATGCTATGATTTGGTGCGTGCAATAATTTCTCCTTTTTAGGCATTTAAAATAGTAAGTCCCAGGTGCATCTACAAACAGTCTCAGACTTTCGGAAAGTCTTTTAATCATTTTCACTCTCTGTCCTGAACCAGACAAAAAGCTTCCACAGGTATAGTGCCTTCTCTTTTTTTTTTTCTTTAATTTTTATTTGAATCAATTTTGGAGGAACAATAAATCTACAATTCACCTTTCTTCAATTGGTGGGAAGTAGGAAAGAAGGCCATCATCAAAAGCAAGGAAAGAGGAGGCAAAGATAGGGAAGAGAAGAAGAAAAAAGTTTTTTTTCTATGCTGTTTAACTGTCTTAGGATGCTCCCATTCCCACACTAGAGTCCAGCTTTGTTTGCTGAGGAAAACAAACAAAATCCTACTTTCCCAGTATCCAGTATACCTACTTACGAGCGTCCATTACCTTGTGGCAAGTATTTTTCATAGCATGTAATTATTTCTCATAAACAATATCTACTTTATATTTGCTGGAATATCTCAAAGACATCTGCCAACCTACCTGTGACTGCACAGATCCAAGAGCTTCTTCCTGCCTTCCACGATGTCATCAAAGAAGTCATCCATTTGTCCTGCAAGGCTCTCAATTCCAGACCTCAACATCCCAAACCACCCCTTCAAGCCCTCGACCCTCTCTCTCAGACTTCCTGCAATCCCCTCAGGCTCACATCCCGTCCTCCCTCCCCTCTCCAGCTCTTCCCTCAGCTCCTCTGTTGCTTCCTTCGCCCTCCGGAACTCATACATCAGAATTCTCGGCCGGCCGCTCATCCCTTCCATCTCCTCCGCCACCCTCTGCTGCAGCCTGGACATCGATACCATGTATCCGGACACGAAGAAGAGCGAGCTCTCGATGGCGGCGCGGTGGCGGCTCGGTTCCGGCCACGAGGAGACTGATCCCCACAGCAAGATCATGAGCAGGAAGGAGCTCGCATTCCTTAACGCGTACAGCACTGCCCTGAAGCCATTGAAACCAATGAGTTTGGACTCCATGAGTGCCCTGTCGTCGAACCGGAGCGACAGCGGCTCGACTCTCGTCTCCACCAATAACCTGTTCTCCTCCTCCAAGCCCACTGCTTTTCTCCAGCACACTGAGATCGCCCTCATCACCTGGAGCAGAGAAAAATTAGCAATCTATATAGAATTGGATTGAAGAAAAGAAGGTGTCTGATGGGAAACCTGACGGGTGAGGTGGGGAGTGGGATTGCGGCGCCACTCGTCGAGGGAGGAGACCATGCTGGCCCCGGCAGAGCAGTAATTCTCGATGCCAGAGATGCCGAGCTTGATCACATGGCAGGCGTCCCAAAGGCGGGAGGTTTCGTCCATGTACTCGTCGAGCCATTTCTCACCGACAGGCAGGTGGAGCTTCTGGACGAGGTGGGTGAGGTGGGAGTGGAGGGAGCGCAGGAGAGCCACGGCATGCTGGAGGAATTGGAGGGACATGAAGGCGTTCGACGAGAAGGAGCGATCGAGATCGTCGAGGCCATGGGTGAGGAAGGAGCAGAAGCTATTGACGGTGGTAGAAGAAGGCTTCATTTGGAGAGGGAAGAGGTGCAATTGGGTCTGGAGGTTTGGTTGGTAGATGGAACTGAATTAAGGGAGGGGTGGGAGGAGATTTAAGGTGGTGGATTGGGTTTATAGCTCTGCTTCCCAAGTTTGAAAGGGATGGATTGTGAGCAAGGATGGGTGTCTCCAGTGGAGGGGAAAGGATGATTGGGAATCTGCCATTTCGCATTGTTTAGTGGCGGAAAGAGGAGCGAGCCATGACATTTGGAACAGCCATCTCGTGAATCCTATTATTGCCGCTCTCTCTGTCTCTCTAGTGAGGCAGGCATTTGTTCCTCCTCCTTGGTGTCGTTCTTTCTTTGAGGTAGGTTGTTGCCTCTTTAATTGTTCTAGGTGTTGCATCTGTGTATGCAGTGGGGAGGAGTGGGGAAGCGAGGAGCAATCTAAATGGACCGAATTGATTGGATTTCCCCTTCAATATGGGGACCAGGCGGAGAGGTGGAACAGAGGTCCCTCTGAGTGCTCTCTTTGCTTCTCATTCTCTTCTCCCGAGCAGTGACCTTTTACTTTCAATTAGTAACTTCTTGTTGGTATATCACGTACCATTAGGGATAGCAGTCAGGTCAGATCGGTTGGATTACACACTGATTAGATTGGATACCAGATAGATAAAACTTCTAGTATCTTGAATCTGACCTATTTAACAAATGGATTTAAGATTCAGATCAGAGCCTGACCATATTATCAAACATGTAACCTAAGTTAATTTACAACAATACAAATCAAGTTAAATGGATTAAACAGTTTAAGCATTACCACCCCGACATATATCTTTGGGTAAAAAATTACAAGTTTATCATGGAGAAGAATTTCTGGATACCTGCTACTTTAATATAAAAGTTATGGACATCATAATTGATAGCTTAACCGTGGGTGACCACTTAGCTCAACTGAAATTTATTAGATTAAACGAGAGAATTGTCCAACTGCCCAACTCACAGTCCCTAGAGTTTGGTTTCCTTCCTTCAAAGCAATATGGAATGATGGATTTCCTTGGTACCCGTCACATCTCTCTATCCACTACAAAATTAGTCTTTTTAGACTTCTCTTTCTTCCCTGTTCCATGCTGTCGAGGTGGGGCTTAGTCCTTTCGCTGCTTCGCCATAAGAACAAGCTTACCCAATAGCCGGGGTCTGCCCTCAATTAGAGGATAAATGGAAGTAGATGTCCGTGGGTTTTGGAGAATGGGATGCTCGAGAGAATTTTAAGAGCATGTTGGTCTTTTAAGATTTCATGGGGGAGTGGAGGACTTGCTACTTGACTATTTGACATATAATGCTAAAGCTATCACTATTCTAATGCACGGTGATTATTACTTTATTGTATGGTAACATTCATTTATTCGGTTAAGCTATCCAATGAGAGAGTGGTATTATTGTAGGAAAGCCAATGCCCCACTCGCCCTAGTGGCCGGTGATCCCAATGGCCAAAATCATTGGCAGACAAAGTCTTTATCAGATACTGACGGCGTGGTAACCATAGCCATTTGATTGATAGAGCTTATCTCTATAACAGAAAATTATCTATAGTCCATTAATAAGAAGAAGACTCCTAACCTTTATTTAAGTGATAGACGTCTACACCCGCTGAGCCACACAAGCATCTCTCTTGAATATTAAAGTGGATCAACATTGTGCCTCAGTGGGCCTACGCATGAAGTTTATGGGACCTGTTGCTTGTATCTGATTTTTGGCTCTTGAATTATAGTATGTTTAGCAAAGACATGGGGAATCCACATGACCCTATAGCAAGACTGTCTGATAATTAAGAAAATTCATTCAGTGGGGTATGTAGAATTGTTTGCAATTTGAGGAGGATTTGTATTAGTTTTAGCCTTCTAAGCCTTGCATCATAATCATTGGAGCCATCCTTGCTCGACTCTTTTGCATGGGAATGTTGTCAAGTTTTTTTTCTCAGCACATGTAGTGTGGTGCTCTTTTCCCTCTCTTTTGGGTTCTAAGTATTTAATGATATTTATCATCTATGTGGATTGATAATTACACTTCCAATTTTGGATGATGCTCTGCTTATCAACATGCTCGTATGCATATGTTCGTTCATTCATTTGGATATGTGCATGCATGTTGACTGCTAGACGTCCCTTGATTGCCATGACAACATTATAGCAACCAATATAATGGTTTGGATAGGTGTCTATTGTGTGCAAAAGTATATGTAACTATCAAGGACCAATTTAGTGGTTAATTGTCAAAATCACAAGCATTTGACAGAGCATATATTGCTATTTTTCAGATATAGTTTCCGCAAAAAAAAAAAAAAAAAAAAAAAAATCTAAAGATATTTGCAGCACTTATTATAATAATCATGAATAACTATAATTTTTATGACAGTGTATATATTGCTAATTTTGAAACATAGTTTCTCAAAGAAAAATATATATAAAAATTTTGCTGTCATAATTCATATTTGGCATTGCATAGGCAACAGTGAAGTTAAATTAATAACAATTTTTGTTTTCTTGAAATTTCTTTAATCTACTCATGCATTGTCATTATATTTTCATCACAGTGATATCAAACCCTCCTCTTCACAACAATGGTTATTGGGTAACAACAAGTCGGGTTAACAGCAATTTTTAAAGCAAGAATCCCTGGGGAAAGAGGGCTCAAAGCTGTTTCATGTTCCACGCAGGGAATAAGCTGATCGGAAAAACATATTGATTGCTTCTAGCATTCATGTCTTCCAAGAGACAGGGATTGCACTCAACTCATCATGGTTATCATTACTGCAATTAGTTGGTGCAAAAGATCGTTACTGAATAAGCACTCAACTTAGCAATAATTGTGAGGGCAAGCAGTGAGGTATTAATCACGGTACGAGGATTCCAAGATGGTGATCTTATTTGTGAATGGTAAAGTAGGGACGCACAATACATTGATTACTTTTTCCTTTTTTTTTTTTTTTTTTTTGAAAAGAAATATTTATTTTTATATATCAAAAGAAAATATTAATCATTTGGTTGCTTATTGGGGTTTGGTGAGAGTCCTAGAATGGCTTTCAGCATTGCCATTGCACAAATTGGTTTCAACAGCATATATTGCTGATCTAAACTTGTTGGGTATAAAATACTCCCCGATCGAAGTTTGTAAAAGATCAATCCTTTCAGGACTTTTCCAGCTTCCGATCTTATGTGGCGTCTCTCTGAACCCCCTCGACCGTCCGGACTTCTCCGACAATGAGCTTCTCCATTCATCTACCAGGCGCTCCAAAGACTCTCTGGGCCTCACTATCAGCCGACCTTCTACAGTGATCAACTATTCTCCGAATTTCTTTCGACTTCTTCCGGCCGCAGACAACCCTACTCCGAACTTCTTCCGGACTTCGTCAATATCCGAGTTTCTCCGACAACGATATTTCTACAGTAACTAGACTCCATCTAAGTTTCTATGACGGTCGACCGCCTTCCGGATTCCAATCGAGCTCCTGCGAGAGCCGAACTCCTACTGCAGGCGGTCTACTCTGGATATCTATTGTAAGCGAATTTCATTCGAGCCTCTACTATAAACGAATTTTTTTCGAACTTCTATTACAGGCAGACTTCAGCCGAGCTCCTACAGTGGACGGATCCCAAACGAGCTTCTACGATAGGATAGGATCCACTGGCCAGGTCACTACTCCGAGCTCCCACGACAACCGATCTTCGATCGAGCTTCTACAATAAGCGGTCTCCTTTCAGCCTTCTATAAGAACCAGACTCCGTCCGAACTTTCATAGCGGATGGATATCGGATGAGCTTCTACAACGGACGGGCTCCAGCAGCTGAATTTCTACAACGGTCGATCGCCTCCGGTGTCTGCTGAACCTCCCCAGCCATCAGCCTTCAATAGTGTCAGCCGAACTTCCACAATGCCATCCAGACTTCCACAGGATCTCCAGATTCCTTCAGCGGACGAACCTCCCCAACGCCATTCGAAGTCCACCGCCGGTCGACCCTCCGTCAGATTCTTCATGAAACCGGACTTCTCCAGTGGATAATCTTCGGATGAGCTTTCACATTAGAAAAATCGCAGACAGACTTCTCTAGCAATCGGACTCTTACCGGACTTTACCAACAGAAAGTCTCCATCCAAGCTTCTACAGCAGATGACTCCTGCCTGTAGCATCAACGCCCGAGGCATCCGACAACAGTAGACTCATCAGCAACCTCGAAAATATCCAAGCTTCTCCTAGATCGATGGGATAAAGAGCCATTCCGCTCCATCAGACATCCCAGCCGAGCTCCAGCCGACAGATCCGAACTCTCTGGCAAGTCACGACAATGGCCACTACCCTACTCCACTCTCTGCAACGGATTCCGTGTGGCTCCACCACTCTTT
Source organism: Elaeis guineensis (assembly GCF_000442705.2). Classification (NCBI taxonomy): domain Eukaryota; kingdom Viridiplantae; phylum Streptophyta; class Magnoliopsida; order Arecales; family Arecaceae; genus Elaeis; species Elaeis guineensis. The sequence continues at coordinate 40,634,777 of NC_026000.2, read as the reverse complement.
GGCAAGTCACGACAATGTCCACTACCCTACTCTACTCTCTGCAACGGATTTCGCGTGGCTCCACCACTCTCTGGCAAGTCGCAACAACGGACACCACTCCACTCTACGGGCTCTACCACTCTTTGGCAAGTCGGACAACGGACACCACTTCACTCTCTGTAACAAACTCCACGTGGCCCTGAACGACCCCTGATGCCACTACTCTCTGTAACAAACTCCGTGCGACTCTGAACAGCCTACTACCAGGTGGTTACAGACGTCGCTGTCAATCAGTTATGCTCTCCGTCTACAAAAAGGGACCTCAAGATACATTCTTCTCTAAGCTCAAAACTCTATCTCGAAACTCTGCTAAAATTTTCACTCGAGCACTCTATTTCTGTTGAGATAGAGTACTGACTTGAGCGTCGGAGGGTCTTGCCGGAGCACCCCCCAACTTCGGTTTAGACTTTTCTTGCAGGTCTCGACGGCGGCCACGGTCATCTCAACTCTAGCAACTCTGGCTTCGGCGAATTTTGCACCAACAGAATTGGCGCTAGAGGAAGGAGCCTGTGTCTTCGCAGTACCCTTGTTCTTAAAGGAGTGCTCAACGGGACTACCTCCGGTCATCTTCTCCGACATCCTCTTCTCCTTCTCCTACTAGATCTCCACCTGATGCCTCTCCGAAAGGCATCCACCAGGCGATCCATGACCTCTGCGGCCAGATCTCAGGCTCCGGCCTTGCCTCCAGTTTTCCAGGCTCCTCCTCCTCCGGCAATGGCGGTCGGTATGGAGCAGTTCGACCTGCTGGTTCAGCAGGTCAGAGGCCTCACCGAAGCAGTGCAGGCCATGCAGCAGCAGCAGCAACAGCCGCAGGCATCAGTGCGGTTGGAAAGAGCATCGTCGGAGTTCCAAAATCCGACAGTAGGGTGGGCCACTTGGGCCAGTCGCCCTGTCTTCCCCGAAAAGGAGAATCTGAGGGTGGAGAGCCCCTAATCTGATCACGATTCCACTCCCAGAGGATCCCTACCTCCACTCTGCCAGAAGATCCTCATGTGGGAAAAATTCAGTGCAGGGGTAAAATGGTAATTTTAAAATTTTTTCAAAATCACTATTTTATAGTAAAAATTATTAATTAATCTAATTAATTAATAAAAATTTATCCTATACTAGAATCTAAATATGATATATAGCATGCATGTATTTAAATTTGAAATTTGAATTTGAACAGTAAACACTTTACTATAATGTCTTCAGAACATAATACCTTTGTGCGGATAGTAGATCGCCACAATCTGATCACCGTCGAAAAAGTCTGATCATCGTGATGCAGTCACATAGCGTGTCTGGCCTCTACGGATCATCCACACGAAGCTCCCGATCTGATTGACTCCTCACGAGTGCTAGCTCGTTGTAGAGCCCTTTCGACAGTCGATGCTGATCGAACTCCTTTAATCGATGTCTGTCGATTCTTCAGATGCTCTGGATCATCAGCAGATGTGCTTGAGAGGATGTTGAAGATCTTTCTAAAATTTGGTGGGCTCACGACACTCGTAGCTCACCTTCTCACTTCACGAACTCCAGGCTGAAACCCTGAAGAACTCACTGAAATCCTGCGCACACTTTTTCTTTCTTTTCTTTCTTTTTCTCTCGGAAGGATATAGACCTTCACCTTGGACACAAGGATTCCCCACGTCCAGATTTTCTCTCCAAAAATTTTTCTTGCACACGCCCCACTCTTCTCCTCCTTTTAAAACAATGTCAAACATCTTATCCATGTGAGAGGATAAAGATGAGTAATTGCACATTTGAATTCAAATCAAATTTTGAATTCAAATGGAAACCAATTTATCCCTATCCATTAAGGGTGTGAGAAGAGGAGGGCGTGGCTTAATTTGTGCGTGAGTGATTTCATGAGAAATATTTTCTCGTGTAATAAATGGGCGCTAAAAGAGGATAAGGTCAAGGTGCTAAGATTGGTTGCTCATTCAAATTCAAACTTTGTTTTGAATTTGAATGGCCAACCAATCATCCTTATCCACTCATTTGGCACATTAAAGTAGGGCGTGAGGAGGGCTTTGCATGAGAAAAAACTTATGAGAACTTCCTTCTCGTGAATTCAAATGGGCGCAGTGGAAGTGAGGTGGCGCAGGGAGAATGGGTCAAGGTGGTTTCATTATTTAAACCAACTTAATTGAACCAAATAAGTTAGGCCCAATTAGACTAATTTAAACCCAACTTAATTAGGCTTAATTAGGCTCAATAAAATCTTAATTAAATTAAAAATTGATTAAGCCCAACCCCTGATAAAATCAGGGACCAAACCATCTCGACGACTAGGTCAACTCTTAACCTAATCGGGTCAAACCCAACTGAATCCAATTCAATTGGACTTGATCCAAAAATAATTACTCAATCAAATTGAGTTAATTAATGATCAAATCACTAATTAAATCTCTCATAAATATTGAGTCCAAATCTGATGGGTAATCGGGCATCAGAATTCATCGATATGTAACCCTGATCGAAGAGTCCCAAACCAGTGGGACTCTTGACCCCGGTACCCAAAATGTGTGGGACTCGTGATCAGAGAATCCTGATTCTCGATCATAGAGTCCCAGACACGTAGGACTCATAGTCCATGATCATTAAGACTCTTCATCAGCCATCAGATCAGATAGAAACCTCTAATGTGTGTGACCTCGCAGGTTCGAACCTAAGCCGGTAGCACAAGAACCAATTCTATACTAATCGAAGTGACCATCTAGCAATGGTACCCGATGATCGGATAGGTCGAATAGTCACAATCGTAACACTCAGAACCTACGTGAATATGGTTATTGTATAATTGATCCTTTTGACCTCTGTGTTTAGGACGACTCAGGATTAAACTGTCAACCCTGATTAGATCATCCGAATCGTGCTCAACTCAAACAGTCCTGTGACTCCTCACAAAGACTATCCTGACCAAAATTTTGCTAAATTGAAACATGACTGTACACAGCTCCTAAACTGGAGTGGTTAATCCCATCTTGACACATGCACCGATAAGTCAAGTACTTGACTACACCCAGCAGCCTTTCGTCACTGAATTAGAAATTCAGGTAGTCCAGTGCCTAAGTGCAGTGAGTTGCTTGCAAGTCACCGTGGCGGTCTCAGGTCAGAGGGATATTTATACCCATATTTCATCGGAGCAAATCTTGACAGCAGAAATAGCTCCGGAGTCGGTCACGTTCAGTGCAGATGTACCCTTACATCTCACCTGTATGCCATACCAATGTCTCCACACTCATTGGTTAAAAAGACAACCAACCTATATGGCACACAACGACCTATGCTTGATAAACATTGTCATCCTTGGTAACAATGTATCATTTGGTCGCAAACAGATTTAAGGACTAAATGACAAATCCTCTTTTGTCGAGTCTAAATAGTCCTAAGGACTTCACCACAACATAGGAGTTCATTAGAAGATGAAATATTTTATGATAAAAAATACCAAAATAATTTTTATTAATTCATAATTCATGTACATATACAAAAATGAGCACAACCGTCAACAGGCTGACGATTGGCTTTGGGACACTATTCCCAACAATCTCCCACTTGGCCTAAAGCCAATCGGTGCAGTATCTAATACCCATCTTCGACTTGTAGTCATCGAACTCCTTCACTGCAATGGCTTTAGTGAATGGGTCGGCTTAGGTTCTCCTTTCCGTCGATCTTCAGAAGGTCGATGTCACCTCGATCCATAATTTCTCAGATAAGATGGCAGCGTTGCAGAATATACTTCGTCCGCTGGTGTGCCTTGGGTTCCTTCGCCTGAGCAATGGCTCCAGAGCTGTCACAGTAGAGCAGAACTGGACCAACAAGGGAGGGTGCTACTTTGAGCTCGGTGATGAATTTTCTAAGCCACACCACTTCTTTGGCAGCATCTGATGCAGCGACATACTCCACCTCGCAAACTGAATCAGCCACTGTGTGTTGCTTGGAACTCTTCCAGCAGATAGCCCCACCATTAAGGGTAAAAATAAATCCCGATACACTTTTGCTGTCATCATGATCAGACTGAAAATTAGAGTCTGTAAACCCTATAAGTCTCAAGTCCGATTCACCATAAACAAGCTACTGGTCCTTAGTATTTCTTAAATACTTCAGGATGGTTTTAACAACTTTCCAGTGATTCTCTCCTGGATCAGATTGGTATCTACTCACTACCCTTAGTGAGTATGCCACATCTGGTCGTGTACATATCATGGCGTACATGATAGATCCCACTGTCGAAGCATATGGAATCCTACCCATATGCTCTCTCTCTTGAGGTGTTGTCGAACAATCCATCTTCGAGAGAGAAATTCCATGGCCTATCGGTAGATAGCTTTTCTTGGAATTCTCCATGTTAAACCTCTTCAGTATAGTATCTATGTACGTAGACTGGGATAATCCAAGCAACCTTTTAGATCTATCCCTATAGATCCTCATCCCTAGGATATAGGAAGCTTCTCCCAAATCCTTCATGGAAAACTGTGACGACAGCCAAATCTTTATTCCCTGTAATGCAGGGACATCATTTCCGATTAAGAGAATATCATCCACATACAATACAAGAAATACACTACTGGACTATTAGCCCACTTATAAATGCAGGGCTTTTCTCCATTCTTAACGAAGCCATACGTCTTGATCGTCCTATCAAAATGTATGTTCCAACTCCGGGATGCCTACATAAGTCCATAAATGGACCTCTGTAGTCTGCACACCTTAGACTCATCAGTGGATGTGAATCTTTCAGGTTGTATCATATACACCTCTTCATCCAGCTCTCCGTTTAGGAAAGCTGTCTTCACATCCATCTGCCAGATTTCATAGTCCAGATAGACAGCTATCGCAAGCATAATCCGAATGGATTTGAGCATTACCACAGGAGAAAACGTCTCGTCATAGTCTATACCATAACGTTGACGATATCCCTTGGCAACCAGACAGGCTTTATAGGTTTCACCTTTTCATCTGTGCTCCTCTTCCTCTTGAAGACCCACTTACACCCTATGGGTTTTACTCCTTCGGATGGGTCTACCAATGTCCACACATCGTTGACCTTCATGGACTCTATTTCGGATTTCATGGCCTCTAGCCATTTCTCAGAGTCGAGTCTCTGTATTGCATCCATGTAGGTGATTAGATCCTCATCATTTGCATCAAGTTTGATAGGATCGTCATCCCAGATCAAGAAATCATAGTATCTGTCCGGTTGACATGGTACTCTACCAGATCACCTTAAGGGTGCTTGAACAATGGGCTCCGAATCTGATCTAATCAAATCCAATTCAGGTTCAGCAATTTCTGTCAGTTTTTCCACCTGTCGAACTTCGTCAAGTTCGATCTTAGAGGCAACAGTCCCTTCACCAAGGAACTCTTTTTCCAAAAAGATTGCCTTAAGGCTGACAAACACCTTTTGCTCATCAGCCAGATAGAAATAATACCCTTTGGTCTCTTTTGGGTATCCTATAAAATTACACTTGTCAGACCTAGGTCCTAGCTTGTTCGTAATTAAACGTTTAACATAAGCCGGACACCCCCAAACCCTAAGGTGCGAGAGTACTGGCTTACGTCCTATCCATATCTCATATGGCATTTTGGTTACAGACTTACTCGAAACTCTATTTAGAAGGTAACAAGCCGATTCGAGTGCATATCCCCAGAGGGAGATAGGCAGACCAGCAAACCCCATCATGGATCGAACCATGTCCAACAAGGTCTGATTCCTCCTTTCAGATACACCATTATGCTGTGGTGTTCCAGGAGGAGTCCATTGAGAGAGAATCCCATTCTCTCCAAGATATGTCAGAAACTCATTGAAAAGGTATTCACCTCCTTGATCAGATCGAAAAATTTTAATACACTTTTCAGTTTATTTTTCTACCTCATTTCAGAATAGTTTGAACATTTCAAATGACTCCGACTTATGCTTCATTAAATAGACATACCCATACTTCGATAGGTTGTCTGTGAAGGTTATGAAGTAGAAATATCCACCTCTTGCACTTGTGCTCATGGGTCCACATACATCAGAATGTACCAGACCCAAGAGTTTACTGGCGGGCTCACCTTTTTCAGTAAAAGGTGACTTGGTCATTTTACCAAGAAGACAGGACTCACAGGTTGAAAGTGATTCACAATCACCTACTTCAAGAATTTCTTCTTGAGCCAACCTGTTTATCCTGTTCTTATTGATATGACCTAGCCTACAGTGCTAAAGATAGACTTCTGACACATTATCTATTCTAGGCATTTATCGGAGGTTTGAACCATATTAATAGGTTGTGATAGAAAGTAAATTCTATTATAAAGTTATCCAATAAACATTGTAACACCATTCAAAATGATATTGCAAACATTTTCTTTTATTAAAAATTGATAACCGTTCATGGCCAAAAGGCCTACAGAAATAATATTTAATAAAAAGCTTGGACAATAGTGACATTCACTCAGAATTATATTTCGAGAATTGATTACAAGGTTCATGATTCCTAATGCTAGAATTGAAACTTTGCTTCCATATCCAACGTTCAGGAACCTCTCACCTTCATCAAATCTCCTACTGACCTGTAGACCCTACATCGAATTGCAAATATGATAAGGGCTTCCGGTATCCAATCCCCAAGCAGTAGGATCACAAATGGAAAAGTTGCAAGGTGTTATCATATAAGTACCTTGCTTCTTCTTTGGCCTGTTCGGGTCCAGTGAGGCAATGTATAGAGGACAGTTTCTCTTCCAGTGCCCCTGCTTCTTGCAAAAGAAGCACTCCACCTGGCTCTGATCGGGCTTGCGCTTCTTGGTCTGACCCTGTGCAGACGTCCCAGCATGCAGCTGCACCTTCTTATTCTTCTTCTTCTTGTTCTTCTTTCCTTTCTTAAAAGGTCGACGACCAGAAGAAGACCCTCCCACAACATTCACCGACTCCTTATGGAGCTGGTGATCCTTCTCAAAGTTCTGCAGCAACCCCAACAAGCCATGGTAGTTCACTGCAGGCTTTGTCATTCGAAAATGAGTAAGAAAGGAAAGGAAGGACTTAGGCAGAGAATTAAGGATCGCATCCTTACCGAGCTGCTCGTGCAAGGAAAAACTCAGTTTACTTAGGCGCTCAATCATTTCGATCATATACAGTACATGATCAGTGACTGAGACTCCATCCCTCATCCGAGCATTGAAAATGGCACAACTAGTTTTGTGCCTTTAAACTCGTCAGGCGTGCCAAAAGAGTCGTTCAACATTTGAAGCATCTCTGTGGCTGGGCGTTCTCGAACCTGTGACTGAACTCATCATTCATTGCCGCCAGCATTATACACTGGATGTTGGTGCGGTCGTTGAGCCACTTCTGGTAAGTGTCTCGGACCGTCCCTCTAGCGTTCAAGGTTGGCTCCTCAGGTGCCGGATCCATTACAACATAAAGGATCCGCTCATGCTCAAGGACGATTTTTAATTTTGGATACCAGCTATTGAAATTAGGTCCCATGAGCTTGTCATTATCTAATAATGACCGGAGCAACAGGGTAGTGGCCATAGCTGCATAAAGGAAAACCAAACCTATATTAGTAATAAATTATTAATACTAAAGACTTAGACTTTAGTCTAAAGTTTCTTCCAGCATTTTTATGAATTGGTAGCCTCAACCTCCAATTCGAGGAATTACTTTAATTCCTTAGTGGGTACTAGAATCCACACAGACTACACACGAGCCCAACTTTGGTTGGTCAACCCATGTGCATCTATGGGTAGGTTCATAACCAGTTGTTTCTCTAAATAACTTCTAATAATTAATTTTGCCCCAGAACCTAATCAGTAGGCTTTGGCCTCCACTGAAAAAATTGGTTAGGTCCAACCATTAACATGATTTGATTTGATGAATCAGACCAATAAATGATCAGGCCCGACTTTGGCCGACCAACCTGACCACCATCAGAAAGACTCAAACCAAATTATCATATTATGAATGATAATTTCATTAGTCAATAAGCACCAGGCCTTTGGGCCTCCAATGATTATTAAACTAATGGACTCATTATCACTCACTTAATGGGAGGCTATGACTTAGTTATCACTATAACTTAATTATTTTTAGGACCTAATAATTTTTGAAGATTTTATTAAAGGATAGATGAGAAGAAAATATCCAGCCAATTTCAATCCTCCCACTGACTTCACTAAGTCAAATTAAAAAGAATTTAATTAAAGCTGGCATTAGGAGCACCTAAATCAGTCAAACTGATTTACTTAATGACATGGGTAAGCCCTAATCACCAAGTGATCCAATCAAAACCTAATTCACTAGGTTGGCCAGGTAAGTGAGATCAGTGGTGGGGATAAGCCATTAACTCGTCAGAGATCAAATCACTGCGAGTAGCTCCTGCTTAAAACTCGCTGGTCAAACTGCCAAACTTACCTTAGACACCAACCGGTTCATTAGTTTTAATTTGATCAACTTAGTAAATAGGGTTCCACTGCGTAGCCATGAATTAAGTCCATCTTGGTCTAGTTAAAGACATGGACCCATTCAACTACAACTATTGGAGTTGAGTCTAGAGTATCCTTGACCTAATCTAATTCAACTTTTGATTAGATTTGACCAATTGCTCTAATTTAGTCCATTTCTTTAAGCTAACCTTAGGTCTAACCCAATTATGGACCTAATCCATCTAACCCATTGACCCACAAGTTTATGCAATTATCTTAGGTCTTAATTCATAATTCTAGACCTACTAGACAATACTTAATTCTTTTAATTAACTATTTGGGCTGATGGGTCAGGATTTGGCATTTCAAAAATAATTTTCAAATTTGAAAGGTTTTATTTTCTATTCACCCAATATGTTGACTTATTACACAAATGTATCAGCACATTTCATAAATAGCAATCCTATTGCTAATTACATAACAGAAAATAATACAATCAAAATAAATTATGAATATTCTTTTCGCTGCTTCATCTGCATGGGATATAATCGCATCGGCGCCCCTACTACCATAGGAGACCCCATCGAATGGGAAGAGAGAGCCTTTAAACCCTATTTTTCTCCTATGACCGGACGGCCATGGCAACCAACCCCATTCGATTACTTGCTACTTGGATCAAGTATATCTAAATATACCAATTTCAAAATTTAAATTTCAAATTTCAAATTTTAAATTTTAAATTTTGAATTTTAAATTTCAAACAAATTTCAAATTTTAAATTTTTGAATTTTAAATTTTGAATTTCAAATTTTGAATTTAAATTTTGAATTTCAAATTTCAAATTTCAACCAAATTTCAAATTTCAAATTTTAAATTTTTTAAATTTTGAATTTCAAATTTCAAAATTCAAATTTTAAATTTTGAATTTCAAATTTTTGAATTTTGAATTTCGAACAACTTTCAAAATTCAAAATTTAAATTTTAAATTTTAAATTTTAAATTTAAACTTTTAGATTACAACTTAATCTATGCATGCAAATATATATATCATGTCTAAGAACCCGCTCTGATACCATTTGTGGGGAAAATTCAGTGTAGGGGTAAAATGATAATTTTAAATTTTTTCAAAATCACTATTTTACAGTAAAAATTATTAATTAATCTAATTAATTAATAAAAATTTATCCTACACTAGGATCTAAATATGATATATAGCATGCATGCATTTAAATTTAAAATTCAAATTTGAACAGTAAACACTTTACTATAATGTCTTCACAATATTTGTGCGGATAGTAGATTACCACAATCTGATCTCCATCGAAAGAGTCTGATCATCGTGATGCAGCCACACAGTGTGTCTGGCCTCTGTGGATCATCCATATAAGCTCCCGGTATGATCGACTCCTCACGAGTGCTAGCTTGTTGTAGAGCCCTTTCGATGGTCGATGCTGATCGAACTCCTTCGATCGATGTCTACTGATTTTTTGGATACTTTGGATCATCAGTAGACGTGTTTGAGAGGATGTTGAAGATCTTCTAAAATTTGGTGGGCTCACGACACTCGTAGCTCACCTTCTCCCTTCACAAACTCCTGTCCCTTCACAAACTCCTGGCTGAAACCCTGAAGAACTCACTGAAACCCTGCGCATACTTTTTCTTTCTTTTCTTTCTTTTTCTCTCGAAAGGATATAGACCTTCACCTTGCACACAAGGATTCCTCACGCCCAGGTTTTCTCACCAAAAATTTTTTCTTGCACATGCCCCACTCTTCTCCTCCTTTTAAAACAATGTCAAACGTCTTATCCACGTGAGAGGATAAAGATGAGTAATTGCACATTTGAATTCAAATCAAATTTTGAATTCAAATGGAAATCAATTTATCCCTATCCACTAAGGGCATGAGAAGAGGAGGGTGTGGCTTAATTTGTGCGTGAGTGATTTTATGAGAAATATTTTCTCGTGTAATAAATGGGGCACTAAAAGAGGATAAGGTCAAGGCGCTAAGATTGATTGCTCATTCAAATTCAAACTTTATTTTGAATTTGAATGGCCAACCAATCATCCTTATCCACTCATTTGGCGCATTAAAGTAGGGCGTGAGGAGGCTTTGTGTGAGGAAAAATTCATGAGAACTTCCTTCTCGTGAATTCAAATGGGCATAGTGGAAGTGAGGTGGCGCAGGGAGAATGGGTCAAGGTGGTTTCATTATTTAAACCAACCTAATTGAACCAAATAAGTTAGGCCCAATTAGACTAATTTAAATCAACTTAATTAGGCTTAATTAGGCTCAATAAAATCCTAATCAAATCAAAAATTGATTAAGCTTAACCCCTGATCAAATCAGGGACCAAACCATCTCGACGATTAGGTCAACTCTTAACCTAATCGGGTCAAACCCAACTGAATCCAATTCAATTGGACTTGATCCAAAAATAATTACTCAATCAAATTGAGTTAATTAGTAATCAAATCACTAATTAAACCTCTCATAAATATTGAGTCCAAATCCGATGGGTAATCGGGCATTAGAATTCATCGATATGTAACCCAGATCGAAGAGTCCCAAACCAGTGGGACTCTTGACCCCGGTACCCAAAATGTGTGAGACTCATGATCAGAGAATCCTGATTCTTGATCACAGAGTCCCAGAGACATAGAACTCATAGTCCATGAGTATTAGGACTCTTCATCAGCCATCAAATCAGATAGAAACTCTAATGTGTGTGACCCCGCAGGTTCGAACCTAAGTCGGTAGCACAAGAATCAATTTTTGTACTAATCGAAGTGACCATCTAGCAATGGTACCCGATGATCGGATAGGTTGAATAGTCACAATCACAACACTCAGAACCTACGTGAACATGATTACTGTATAATTCATCCTTTTGACCTCTGTGTTTAGGATGCTCAGGGTTAAACTGTCAACCCTGATTAGATCATCCGAATCGTCCTCAACTCAAACAGTCCTGTGACTCCTCACAAAGACTACCCTGGCCAAGATTTTACTAAATTAAAAACGACTGTACACAGCTCCTAAACTGGAGTAGTCAATCCCATCTCGATAAATGCACCGACTGTTGGGAATAGTGTCCCAAAGCCAATCGTCAGTCTGTTGACAGTTGTGCTCATTTTTGTATTTGTACATGAATTATGAATTAATAAAAATTATTTTGATATTTTTCATCACAAAATATTTTATCTTCTAATGAACTCCTATGTTGTGGTGAAGTCCTTAGGACTATTTAGACACGACAAAGGAGGATTTGTCGTTTAGTCCTTAAATATGTTCGCGACCAAATGATATGTTTTACCAAGAATGACAATGTTTATCAAGCATAGGTCGTTGTATGCCATATAGGTTGGTTATCCTCTTAACCAATGAGTGTGGAGACACTGGTATGGCATACAGGTGAGATGTAAGGGTACATCTGCACTGAACGTGACCGACTCCGGAGCTATTTTGCTATCAAGATTTGCTCCGATGGAATATGGGTATAAATATCCCTCCGATCTGAGACCGCCACGGTGACTTGCAAGCAACTCACTGCACTTAGGCACTGGACTACCTGAATTTTTAATTCAGTGACGGAAGGCTGCTGGGTGTAGTCAAGTACTTGACTTGTCGGTGTGTGTGTCAAGATGGGATTGACCACTCCAGTTTAGGAGCTGTGTATAGTCGTATTTCAATTTAGCAAAACCTTGGTCAGGGTAGTCCTTGTGAAGAGTCACAGGACTATTTGAGTTGAGCACGATTAAAATAATCTGATCAGGGTTGACAGTTTAACCCTGAGTCATCCTAAACACAGGGGTCAAAAGGATGAATTATACAGTAACCATATTCATGTAGGTTCTGAATGTTGTGATTGTGACTCTTCGACCTATCCGAATATCGGGTACCATTACTAGATGGTCACTTCGATTAGTACAGGAATTGGTTCCTGTGCTACCGGCTTAGGTTCGAACCTGTGGGGTCACACACATTAGAGGTTCCTATTTGATCTGATGGCTGATGTAGAATTCTACATATTTGAGAGTCAATGATCGAGAATCAAGATTCTCTAATCATGAGTTCCACACATTATGGGTACCGGGGTCAAGAGTCCACTGGTTGGGACTTTTCGATCAGGTTACATATCGATGAATTTTGATACCCGATTGCCCATTAGATTTGGACTCAGTATTTATGAGAGGTTTAATTAGTAATTTGATCGCTAATTAACTCAATTTGATTGAGTAATTATTTTTGGATCAAGTCCAATTGAATTGGATTCAGTTGGGTTTGACCCGATTAGGTTAAGAGTTGACCTAATCGTCAAGATGGTTTGATCCCTGATTTGATCAGGGGTTGGGCTTAGTCAATTCTTGATTTGATTAGGATTTTATTGAACCTAATTAAGCCTAATTAAGTTGGGTTTAAATTAGTCTAATTGGACCTAACTTATTTGGTTCAATTAGGTTGGTTTAAATAATTAAACCACCTTGACCCAATCTTCATTCGCCACCTCACTTTTATTGCACCTATTTGAATTCATGAGAAGGAACTTATTATAAATTTTTTCCTCAAAAATTTGAAATTTGAATTTTGAAAGTTGTTCGAAATTCAAAATTCAAAAATTTGAAATTGAATTTTCAAATTCAAAATTCAAAAATTTGAAATTCAAAATTTGAAATTTGAAATTTGGTTAAAATTTCAAATTTGAAATTTAAAATTTAAAATTCAAAATTTGAAATTCAAAATTTGAAATTCAAAAATTTAAAATTTGAAATTTGAAATTTGTTTGAAATTTGAAATTCAAAATTTAAAATTTGAAATTTGAAATTTAAAATTTAAATTTTGAAATTGATATATTTAGATATACTTGATCCAAGTAGCAAGTAATCGAATTGGGTTGGTTGCCTTGGCTGTCCGTCATAGGAGAAAAGTAGGGTTTAAAGGCCCTCTCCTCCCATTCGATGGGGTCTCCTATGGCGGTAAGGGTGCCGCTGCAATTATATCCCATGCAGATGAAGCAGCAAAAGGAATTAACTGTAAAAGTTCAATTGTGAAATTTATCATGAATGTGTTAGATTAGATCTAAAAAAATATTCATGATTTATTTTGATTGAGTTATTTTCTGTTATGTAATTGCAATAGGATTGCTATTTATGAAATATGCTGATCTATTTGTGAAATGAGTCAACATATTTGGTGAACAAAAAATAAAACCTTTCAAATTTAAAAATTATTTTCGAAATGCCAAACCCTGACCCATCAGCCCAAATACTTAATTAAAAGAATTAAGTGTTGTCTAGTAGGTCTAGAATTGTGAATTAAGACCTAAGACAATTGCATAAACTTGTGGTCAACAGGTTAGATGGATTAGGTCCATAATTGGGTTAGACCTAAGATTAGCTTAAAGAAATGGACTAAATTAGAGTAATTGGTCAAATCTAATCAAAAATTGAATTAGATTAGGTCAAGGATACTCTAGACTCAACTCCAATAGTTGTAGTTGAATGGGTCCATGTCTTTAACTAGACCAAGATGGACTTAATTCATGGCTACGCGGTGGAACCCTATTTACTAAGTTGATCAAATTAAAACTAATGAACCGGTTGGTGTCTAAGGTAAGTTTGGCAGTTTGACCAGTGATTTTTAAGCGGAGCTACTCGCAGTGATCTGATCTCTGACGAGTTAATGGCTTATCCCCACCACTGATCTCACTTACCTGGCCAACCTGGTGAATTAGTTTTGATTAGATCACTTGGTGATTAGGGCTCACCCATGTCATTAGGTAAATCAGTTTGACTGATTTAGGTGCTCCTAATGCCAGTTTTAATTAAATCTTTTTTAATCTGACTTGGTGAAGTCAGTGGGAGGATTGAAATTGGCTGGATATTTTCTTCTCATCTATCCTTTAATAAAATCCTCAAAAAAAAAATTTATTAGGTCCCTAAAAATGATTAAGTTATATTGATAACTAAGTCATAGCCTCCCATTAAGTGAGTGATAATGAGTCCATTAGTTTAATAATCATTGGAGGCCCAAAGGCCTGGTGCTTATTGACTAATGGAATTATCATTCATAATATGATAATTTGGTTTGAGTCTTTCTGATGGTGATCAGGTTGGCCAGCTAAAGTCGGCCTGATCATTTATTGGTCTGATTCACCAAATCAAATCATGTTAATGGTTGGACCTAACCAGATCTTTTCAGTGGAGGCCAAAGCCTACTGATTAGGTTCTAGGGCAAAATCAATTACTAGAAGTTGTTTAGAGAAACAACTAGTTATGAACCTACCCATAGATGTACATGGGTTGACCAACCAAAGTTGGGCTCGTGTGTAGTCTGTGTGGATTCTAGTACCCACTAAAGAATTAAAGTAATTTCTCGAATTGGAGGTTGAGGCTATCAGTTCATAAAAATATTTGGAAAAACTTTAGACTAAAGTCCAAGTCTTTATGTTTATAATTTATGCACTAATAGAGGTCTGGTTTTTCTTTATGCAGCTATGGCCACTATCCTGTCCCTCCGGTCATTATTAGATAATGACAAACTCATGGGAACTAATTTCGATAGCTGTATCAAAAATTAAAAATCATCCTTGAGCATGAGCGGATCCTTTATGTAGTAACGGATCCGGCACCTGAGGAGCCAGCCCCGAACATTAGAGGGATGGTCCGAGATACTTATCAGAAGTGGTTCAACGATCGCACCACCGTTCGGTGCATTATGCTGGCGGCAATGAATGATGAGTTCAGCCGCAGGTTCGAGAACGCCCAGCCACAGGAGATGCTTCAAATGTTGAACGACTCCTTTGGCACGCCTGACAACGTTGAAAGGTACAAAACTAGTTGTGCCATTTTCAATACTCGGATGAGGGATAGAGCCTCAGTCACTGATCATGTACTGTACATGATCGAAATGATTGAGCACCTAAGTAAACTGGGCTTTCCTCTGCACGAGTAGCTCGGTAAGGATGCGATCCTTAATTCATTGCTCAAGTCCTTCCTCTCCTTCCTTACTCATTTTCGGATGATAAAGCCTGCAGTGAACTACCACGGCTTGTTGGGGTTGCTGCAGAACTTTGAGAAGGATCACCAGCTCCATAAGGAGTCGGTGAATGTTGTGGGAGGGTCTTTTTCTGATCGTCGATCCTTTAAGAAAGGGAAGAAGAAGAACAAGAAAAAGAAGAATAAGAAGGTGCAGTTGCATGCTGGGATGTCTGCACAGGGTCAGACCAAGAAACGCAAGCCCGACCAGAGCCAGGCAGAGTGCTTCTTTTGCAAGAAGAAGGGGCACTGGAAGACAAACTGTCCTCTATACATTGCCTCTCTGGACCTGAACAGGTCGAAGAAGAAGCAAGGTACTTATATGATAACACCTTGTAACTTTTTCATTTGTGATACTACTGTCTGGGTATTGGATACTGAAAGTCCTTATCATATTTGCAATTCGATGCGGGGTCTGCAGGTCAGTAGGAGATTTGATGAAGGCGATAGATTCCTGAACGTTGGAGATGGAAGCAAAATTTCAGTTCTAGCATTAGGAATCATGAACCTTGTAATCAATTCTCGAAATATAATTCTGAGTGAATGTCACTATTGTCCAAGCTTTTTATTAAATATTATTTCTGTAGGCCTTTTGGCCATGAACAGTTATCAATTTTTAATAAAAAAAAATATTTACAATATTATTTTGAATGGTGTTATAATATTTGTTGGACAACTTAATAATAGAATTTACTTTCTATCACAACCTGTTAATGTGGTTCAAACCTCCGATAAACGTCCTAGAATAGATAATGTGTCAGAAGTCTACCTTTGGCACTGTAGGCTAGGTCTTATCAATAAGAACAGGATAAACAGGTTGGCTCAAGAAGGAATTCTTGAAGTAGGTGATTGTGAATCACTTCCAATCTGTGAGTCCTGTCTTCTTGGTAAAATGACCAAATCACCTTTTACTAGAAAAGGTGAGCGAGCCAGTGAACTCTTGGGTTTGGTACATTCTGATGTATGTGGACCCATGAGCTCAAGTGCAAGAGATGGATATTTCTACTACATAACCTTCACAGACGACCTATCGAGGTATGGTATGTCTATTTAATGAAGCATAAATCAGAGTCGTTTGAAATGTTCAAACTATTCTGAAATGTGGTAGAAAAATAAACTGGAAAGTGTATTAAAACTCTTCGATCTGATCGAGGAGGTGAATACATTTCCAATGATTTTCGGACATATCTTGGGAGAATGAGATTCTCTCTCAGTGGACTCCTCCTGGAACACCACAACATAATGGTGTATCTGAAAGGAGGAATCAGACCTTGTTGGATATGGTTCGATCCATGATGGGGTTTGCTGGTCTGCCGATCTTCCTCTGGGGATATACACTCGAATCGGCTTGTTACCTTCTAAATAGAGTTCTGAGTAAGTCTGTAACCAAAACGCCATAAGAGATATGGATAGGACGTAAGCTAGTACTCTCGCACCTTAGGGTTTGGGGGTGTCCAGCTTATGTTAAACGTTTAATTACGGACAAGCTTGGACCTAGGTCTGACAAGTGTAATTTTATAGGGTACCCAAAAGAGACCAAAGGGTATTACTTCTACCTAGCTGATGAGCAAAAAGTATTTGTCAGCCTTAAGATAATCTTTTTGGAAAAGGAGTTCCTTGGTGAAGGGACTGTTGCCTCTAAGATCGAACTTGATGAAGTTTGGCAGGTGGAAAAACCGACACAAGTTGCTGAACCTGAATCGGATTTGGTTAGATCAGATCCGGAGCCCATTGTTCAATCACCCTTAAGGCGATCTGGTAGAGTACCACATCAACCAGACAGATACTATGGTTTCTTGGTCCGGGATGACGATCCTATCAAACTTGATGAAAACGATGAGAATCCGATCACCTACATGGATGCAATGCAGAGATCCGACTCTGAGAAATGACTGGAGGCCATGAAATCCAAAATGGAGTCCATGAAGGTCAACGATGTGTGGACATTGGTTGACCCACACGAAGGAGTAAAATTCATAGGGTATAAGTGGGCCTTCAAGAGGAAGAGAGGCGCAGATGGAAAGGTGGAAACCTATAAAGCCCGTCTGGTTGCCAAGGGATATCGTCAACATTATGGTATAGACTATGATGAAACATTTTCTCCTGTGGCAATGCTCAAATCCATTCGGATTATGCTTGCGATAGCTGCCCATCTGGACTATGAAATCTGACAGATGGATGTGAAGACAGCTTTCCTAAATGGAGAGCTGGATGAAGAGGTGCATATGATACAACCTGAAAGATTCACATCCACAGATGAGTCTAAGGTGTGCAAGCTACAGAGGTCCATTTATGGACTTAAGCAGGTATCACAGAGTTGGAACATACGTTTTGATAAGACGATCAAGATGTATGGCTTCGTTAAGAATGGAGAAGAGCCATGCATTTATAAGTGGGCTAATGGTCCAGTAGTAGTATTTCTTGTATTGTATGTGGATCACATTCTCTTAATCGAGAATGATGTCCTTGCATTACAGGGAATAAAGATTTGGCTGTCGTCACAGTTCTCCATGAAGGATCTGGGAGAAAATACCTAGGGATGAGGATCTATAGGGATAGATCTAAAAGGTTGCTTGGTTTATCTCAGTCCACGTACATTGATACTATACTGAAGAGGTTCAGCATGGAGAATTCCAAGAAAGGCTATCTTCTGATAGGCCATGGAATTTCTCTTTCAAAGAAGGATTGTTCGACAACACCTCAAGAGATAGAGCGTATGGGTAGGATTCCATATGCTTCGGCAGTGAGATCTATCATGTACGCCATGACATGTACACGACCAGATGTGGCATACTCACTAGGGGTAGTGAGTAGATACCAATCTGATCCAGGAGAGAATCACTGGAAGGTTGTTAAAACCATCCTGAAGTATTTAAGAAATACTATGGACCAGTGGCTTGTTTATGGTGAATCGGACTTGAGACTTATAGGGTTTACAGACTCTAGTTTCCAGTCTGATCATGATGACAGCAAAAGTGTGTCGGGATTTATTTTTATCCTTAATGGTGGGGCTATCTGCTGGAAAAGTTCCAAACAGCACACAGTGGCTGATTCAGTTTGCGAGGCGGAGTATGTCGCCTCATCAGATGCTGTCAAAGAAGCGGTGTGGCTGAAGAAATTCATCACCGAGCTCAGAGTAGCACCCTCCCTTGTTGGTCTATTTCTGCTCTACTGTGACAGCTCTGGAGCCATTGCTCAGGCGAAGGAACCAAAGGCACACCAGCGGATGAAGCATATTCTGTGCCGCTACCATCTCATCCGAAAAATTATGGATCGAGGTGACGTCGATCTTCAGAAGATCGCCGGGAAGGAGAACCTGGCTGACCCATTCACTAAAGCCATTGCGGTGAAGGAGTTCGACAACTACAAGTCGAAGATGGGTATTAGATACTGCACCGATTGGCTTTAGGCCAAGTGGGAGATTGTTGGGAATAGTATCTCAAAGTCAATCGTCAGTCTGTTGACGGTTGTGCTCATTTTTATATTTGTACATGAATTATGAATTAATAAAAATTATTTTGATATTTTTCATCATAAAATATTTCATCTTCTAATGAACTCCTATATTATGGTGAAGTCCTTAGGACTATTTAGACTCGACAAAGGAGGATTTGTCGTTTAGTCCTTAAATCTGTTCGCGACCAAATGATACATTGTTACCAAGGATGACAATGTTTATCAAGCATAGGTCGTTGTGTGCCATATAGGTTGGTTGTCCTCTTAACCAATGAGTGTGGAGACACTGGTATGGCATACAGGTGAGATGTAAGCGTACATCTGCACTGAACGTGACCGACTCCGGAGCTATTTCTACTGTCAAGATTTATTTCATGGAATATGGATATAAATATCCCTCCGACCTGAGACCGCCACAGTGACTTGCAAGTAACTCACTGTACTTAGGCACTGGACTACCTGAATTTTTAATTCAGTGACGGAAGGCTGCTGGGTATAGTCAAGTACTTACTTATCGGTGTGTGTGTCAAGATGGATTGACCACTCCAGTTTAGGAGCTGTGTACAGTCGTGTTTCAATTTAGCAAAACCTTGGCCAGGGTAGTCCTTGTGAGGAGTCATAGGACTGTTTGAGTTGAGCACGATTCGGATGATCTGATCAGGGTTGACAGTTTAACCCTGAGTCATCCTAAACATAGGGGTCAAAAGGATGAATTATACAGTAACCATATTCATATAGGTTCTGAGTGTTGCTATTGCGACTCTTCAACCTATCCGGACATCGGATACCATTGCTAGATGGTCACTTCGATTAGTACAGGAATTGATTCCTGTGCTACCGGCTTAGGTTCGAACCTGCGGGGTCACACACATTAGAGGTTCCTATCTGATCTGATGGCTGATATAGAATCCTACATGTTTGAGACTCGATGATCGAGAATCAGGATTCTCTGATCATGAGTTTCACACATTATGGGTACCGGGGTTAAGAGTCCCACTGGTTGGGACTTTTCGATCAGGGTTATATATCGATGAATTTTGATGCCCGATTGCCCATCAGATTTGGACTCAGTATTTATGAAGATTTAATTAGTGATTTGATCATTAATTAACTCAATTTGATTGAGTAATTATTTTTGGATTAAGTCCAATTGAATTGGATTCAGTTGGGTTTGACCCGATTAGGTTAAGAGTTGACCTAATCGTCAAGATGGTTTGGTCCATGATTTGATCAGGAGTTGGGCTTGGTCAATTCCTGATTTGATTAGGATTTTATTGAGCCTAATTAAGCTTAATTAAGTTGGGTTTAAATTAGTCTAATTGGACCTAACTTATTTGGTTCAATTAGGTTGGTTTAAATAATTAAACCACCTTGACCCAATCTCCATGCGCCACCTCACTTCCATTGCACCCATTTGAATTCATGAGAAGGAACTTCTCATGAATTTTTTCCTCATGCCAAGCCCTCTCCATGCCCCACTTTAATATGCCATATGAATGGATAAGGATGATTGGTTGGCCATTCAAATTCAAAATAAAGTTTGAATTTGAATGGGCAATCAATCTTTGCGTCTTATCCCTTTTTTTACGCCCCATTTATTACATGAGAAAAGATTTCTCATGAAATCACTCTATGAACAATTTAAGCCATGCCTCACACCTTTAGTGGATAAGGAATGAGTTGGTGTCCATTTGAATTCAAAATTTGATTTGAACTCAAATGTGCAATTACTCATCTTTATCCTTTCTTTTGGATAAGACATTCGACATTGTTATAAAAGGAGGAGAAGAGTGGGGCGTGCAAGAAGAAGATTTTTGAAGAAAAATTCTGGGGTGTGAGAAGCCTTGTGCGTGAGAAGGAAGTCCATATCCTTTCAAGAGAAAAAGAAAGAAAAGAAAGAAAAGTGGGTGCAAGATTTTCGGTGAGTTTCCTAGAGTTTTAGCCTGGGGTTCGGGAAGTGAGAAAGTGAGCTATGAGTGTCGTGAGCCCACAAAATCTCAGAAAGATCTTCAACATCCTCTCAAGCACGTCTGTTGATGATCCAGAGCATTCAAAAAATCGATAGACATCGATCGAAGGAGTTCGATCAGCATCGGCCGTCAAAAGGGCTCTACAACAAGCTAGCATTCGTGAGGAGTCAATCAGACCGAAAGCTTCATGTGGATGATCTGCAGAGGCCAGACACGCTGTGTGGCTATGTCACGATGATCAGACTCTTTCGACAGTGATCAAATTACGGCGATCTACTACCCACACAAAGGTATTGTGTTCTGAACACATTACAATAAAGTGTTTATTGTTCAAATTCAAATTTCAAATTTAAATGCATGCATTCTATATATCATATTTAGATCCTAGTGTAGGATAAATTTATGTTAATTAATTAGATTAATTAATATTTTTCCACTGTAAAATCATGATTTTGAAAAATTTTTAAAATTATCATTTTACCCCTGCACTGAATTTTTCCACACCGACAAGTCAAGTACTTGACTACACCCAGCAGCCTTCCATCACTGAATTAGAAATTCAGGTAGTCCAGTGCCTAAGTGCAGTGAGTTGCTTGCAAGTCACTGTGGCGGTCTCAGGTCGGAGGGACATTTATACCCATATTCCATCGGAGCAAATCTTGACAGCAGAAATAGCTCCGGAGTCGGTCACGTTCAGTACAGATGTACCCTTACATCTTATCTGTATGCCATACCAGTGTCTCCACACTTATTGGTTAAGAGGACAACCAACCTATATGGCACACAACGACCTATGCTTGATAAATGTTGTCGTCTTTGGTAACAACGTATCATTTGATCATGAACAGATTTAAGGACTAAATGACAAATCCTCCTTTGTCGAGTCTAAATAGTCCTAAGGACTTCACCACAACATAGGAGTTCATTAAAAGATGAAATATTTTGTGATAAAAAATATCAAAATAATTTTTATTAATTCATAATTCATGTACATATACAAAAATGAGCACAACCGTCAACAGGCTGACGATTGGCTTTGGGACACTATTCCCAACACCTCGAGACTCGCAGTCGAGAGAACCTCTTGGATTGAAGGCTCCAGGAGATGAACCGATGGATCGAAGAGCTCCGTCATGCCCCCCCTGCTTATGGTGAGGACATCTGTACTGACCCTCCTTTCTCTCAAATGATCATACAGGAACCGATCCCGCCAAACTTCAAGCTCTCTCAATTCGAAAGCTACGACGGACTTTAGATCCGGTTGACCACCTGGAGGTCTTTCGAACAATGATGCTGCTCCATGGCATGCCAGACGTCATCCTGTGCCGAGCTTTCCCATCTACCTTGAAGGGAGCAGCAAGGAACTGGTACTCGACGCTGAAGTCGGGTACTATCTTCTCCTTTGATCAAATGAGCCACCAGTTTGCGGCTCATTTTGTTAGCAGTCGGCATCTCTAGAGAGGTTCGGAGTCCCTTATCAACATCAAGCAGAAGGAGGGAGAATCCATCCGAGCCTACGTCAACCGCTTTAATATCACCGTGCTGGAGGTTCGAAACTTGGACCAATCAGTCGTGATGGCTGCCCTGAAGGGCGGTCTTCAAAAGAATGATCTTCTATTTTTTCTGAAAAAGAAATATCTCAGGGACTTTGCTGATTTGCTGGCTCGGGCTGAAGGATATGCCCGAGCAGAAGAAGCCTTCAAGATGAAGGACGAGGAGGCCGCGAAGCAGCGGCAGGCGGGGGACTCCAGCAAGCCCGCAGTTGAAAAAGGGCCAAGTGAAGCTCGACCATATTCTCGAACTCCCTCCAGACACAAGCGTGTCCAGACTCCTCCTCGGGCTCGTAGGCAGAGGAGCCCGGACCACAGAGTTCGGCGTAGCTCTCCCCCGGAAAGATTCCACAGCTACGCCCCTCTCAACACATCGAAAACTCAAGTGCTGATGGAGGTTAGGGAACAACTACCAAGGCTGGAAAGGATGCGCACACACCCCGGGAAGCACAATCCTAACAGTTCTGCCTCTATCATCGTGACCACGGCCATGACACAGAGGAGTGTATTCAGCTCTGAGATGAGATCGAGGAGCTCATCAGACGAGGTCGGCTCGACAGATTCATTCGATGCCGACCTGATGGTAGGGAAGATGACCTAGGGCCCTACTGCAGCCGGAGCTGCCAAGGAGGGAGGAGCAGCCTGAAGATCGGCCTCGATTGCGATCATCAACTCCATCTTAGGAGGACCCCGATGGGGAGCAGACCTTCCGCGGCTATAGGATTCGAAAAATCTGCGAATGTATTACCAATAGCTTTGCCTTAAATAAAAGTTTTATATTTACATATGTATCCTTTTAGCATGAGCTTATAACGATAGAAAGTAACCCCTCATTCAGTCAAAATTAAGCGTGTTAGGAACAGGAGGAAAACCTCATCCTAACTGAACAAAGTCTAAGATCCGGTTACTTAAAGACCGGATGGGGGGAGAGGCCCTCGTAACGGCCCTTATGTGCCCCCACAGCCTTGTTAGAAATAGGAGGAGAACCTCATCCTAATATGAGCAAAGTCGAAGGTCTGGTTACTTAAAGATTGGACAGGGGGAGAGCCCTCGTAACGGCCCTTATGTGCCCCCATAGCCTTGTTAGGAACAGGAGGAGAACCTCATCCTAACATGAGCAAAGTTGAAGGCCTGGTTACTTAAAGATCAGATGGGGGGAGAGGCCCTCGCAACGGCCCTTATATGCCCCCACAGCCTTGTTAGGAATAGGAGGAGAACCTCATCCTAACATGAGCAAAATCGAAGGTCCGGTAACTTAAAGACCAGATGAGGGGAGAGGCCCTCGCAATGGCCCTTATGTGCCCCAACAGTCTTGTTAGGAACAGGAGGAGAACCTCATCCTAACATGAGTAAAGTCGAAGGCCTGATTACCTAAGGACCAGATAGGGGGAGAGGCCCGTGCAACGGCCTTTATGTGCCCCCACAGCCTTGTTAGGAACAGGAGGAGAACCTCATCCTAACATGAGCAAAGTCAAAGGTCCGGTTACTTAAAGATCGGATGGGGGGAAAGGCCCTTGCAGCGATCCTTACATGCCCCCACAGCCCTGTTAGGAACAGAAGGAGAACCTCATCCTAACATGAGCTGAAATTGACTGTCAAGAACAAGAGGAGAACCTCATCCTGACGCAAATAAAGATCCAGTCGATCAAGATCGGATGAGGAGGAAGGCCTCCTCAATGGCTCCTCTACGCTCTCATGATCCCATTAAGAGCAGAGGGAAAACCCTCACTCGAACACAAAAAAAAAGAAAGGGGGAGATGAAAAGGAAAAGCGATGAACTACACCAGCGATAAGTGAAAAACAAACTACATCAAAGACACAAGAGACCTCATCTCAACGAGGAAGGATACTCCTATCAAAAAACTCTCAGTCACTAAAAGGGAACTCGACACAGGTCGAGGAGAAATCGACTTCCTCAAAGTAACGAGAAGTTTGGGTCCCCAAGCTCGAGCACCGAGAGGAAGTGTCAAACTCAAATGGCCTCAAAAAGACCTACGGTCACGAACAAAAAAGGCAAATCAACACGGCGGCGATCGGAAACCTTCAAACAACGACGGCGTCAAACAAGATAAAAGATAAAAGAAGTTCGGTAAATGACAACTCAATACCAGAATGGACAAGGTAATGGAAAATTTTCTTTTCATTTCATTAGTGAAGTATACATTACAAAGTCTTGAAGGCCAAAAAGAGAAACAACAAGAAAAGAAAAAGAATACATGGAAGGATGAAAGACAAAAAAAAAAAAGGAGCTCTTAGGAAGCCCAGCTTCTTCCAACTTCGAGCTCTCGATTTCAGTCCTTATTAGGGATTGCCTTAAGTTTTTGACTTCTTCCTCTAGTTCCATCTTTCTCAATAGCATATCTCGGTACATCTGGTGGAACGCCGACTCTCGAAGCCTCTTCCTCATGTCCTCGGAATCCACCTCGGCATCTTCCCAGGACCTCGGACTTTCGAATGGCTCTTCCTCAGCCGATGAAGTTCATCTTCCAGCTTCTTGAATTTCTTCGTCAATTGACGAACTTTCCTTCTGAGGTCTCGGATCATCGACTTCAGAAGAATCTCCTGTGGCAGGGGAAGAGCTTCGGTAGGGCACTGTCATTGGGAGACAAAAGTGCCACGACTCAAATTAGTACAAGAAGACAAAAGAGAAGGAAAAGAATGCAGAAAAAAAAGGGGGGGCTCTGTAAAGAAGAATCCATTTCATTGAGTAAATAATTTTCCAGTACAAGAGAATGAAAAAAGTCATCACAAAAGAAAAATACAAAGCTAGAGGTTCCAAACCTCTAGGGTAGAAGTGGAGGGGCTCGGCGTCCCCGAAAGATTGGCAGCGCGGCCGCAACGGTCGATGAGGTCCCAGTTGGAGGAAGATCGGCAGCGACTTCGGATGGTCTGGCTTCATCATCGGATGCCTCATCCAAGAAGCCGAGATCTAGTTCGAAAAACCTTCCAGCCACCTTCTCTTGGCAGAGTTCAAAACCCTTGATGAAGGCATCCTGGCCGAACTGGACCTTTAGATCCTCCATCTCGGAGGAGGCCTTGAACTCCTCTACTGCTCGGGCCCCTGCCTCCGAGATCAGAGATGGGATCCGCACTTTCAGCTCAGAAACCTGTGCCTTCAACTTGGAAACCTGCGCCTTCAGTTCGAAGACCTCGACCTCAGTCTTCTTTCTCTCCTCCTCTAAGGCGGTCCTCAGATCGGACGAGGTTTGTTCCTCCTTTTCTAGTGCCTCCTGGAGACTTAGGGCCTCGACGATCTTCTCCTCGAGGTGGGCGGCCCCAGCCAGGCAACCTTCCTCCGCCTGAGCTGCCCCCTCTTGGCGATCTTCACCGCCTCGACATTGGCGACAAGCTGGTGTCCAATCTGTAAGAAAGGCTAGGGAGTCAATATAAAGGCTAAAGAATAAATTAAGTAAAGAAGCAAGAAAGAGAAAAAAGTGAGTTAACCTACTTCGAGAAAAGATCCCAGAGAGTCCCAGACCCGCAGCTCGAGATCAGCAAGCACGATCCTCTGGACGACCTCGGGCAGAATGCACCCTTCGACCAGCCTCTTTATTAAATCCCTGTTGTTGAAGGATTTTCCCCCAGGTCTTCCTCGGAGCTGCCAGCCCCCTCGACGGTAGCCTTGTGACTGCAGCTTTTTCGGGCCAGGGTCTTCTTTCTCCTCCTCCCTTCGGCCCTGGGTGCCCCCTCGGGACGAGCCTCTGGAGTGGGATCCTCGGTCGGAGGGCTCCTTGAAAGGGCTCGGGGGACTTCAGGTTCGATGTCGGAAGGGACATCGACGGCCATGGCCACTTGAGCAGGCACGGCCGAGCTTGTCCCTTCTGTCCTGGCTTTCTTCACCGACCCCGAAGTCGAGGCATCTTTTCTCTTGTGGGTCTTGAGACCCTGGGCTAACCTCCGAGCCACGCCTGCATCCATGTCTACAATAAAAGAAGATCAACACGGCTCAGAGATGGAATAAGAGAAAGGGAAAGCAGCGAAAAAAAAAAATGGTACCGACAGGGTTAAGAGGACTCAAGCCGACGTTGAACAAGAGTTGTTCCTTCAGAAGTTCAGAGAGGAGGGGGCTTGATAGGCCTCGTGCTTTTTGGAGGCTTCAAGATCATCCCTTTCCAGCTAGAAGCCCGACGGATGGAATCCCTTAGAGAGCCCTAAGGGGGTAATCCTAGCTCCAAGGTCGGGCATCAGACATAGAAGAACCTCTCCTTCCAGTTGTGGATAGAAGAGGGGGCACCTTTCAGCAACCTCTTTCTACCGAACTAAGGGGAGAAGTACCACCAGTCCTTTGCCGAGGGATGACGCTTGAAAGTATAGAAATTCTTAAACAAAGAAAGAGTCGGCCGAACTTCAGCTAAACTACAAAGAGAAAGAAATCCTATCAAAAATCTAAAGGAGTTCGGCGCTACTGAGACTAGAGAAATGTTCAGAAAATGAAAGAGAGCGATGACAAAAGACAGAAGTGGAAGCCAAAATCCAGCACGGAAGGCCTCCTGGTATAGATAGAAGCGGTCGAGAGGAGGGGCGCTAGCCCGGTCAGTTGGCCCGGGAAGCTCCAGCTCGTACTCCGGAGGAACTCCATACTGAATCCTTATCAGCGAGAGTTCATTCGGAGTCAAAGAGTTGGGGATGGTGTCCGATGCAAAGACCAGACGAGGTTCGGTCCTAACTACAGGTTCGTCTACGGTACAAGGACTTTGAGGAACTGGCACTGACGAACTCCTAGAACCGCTAGAAGAGGAGATATCGGAAGACATTTTGGATCAAATGGAAGCCACAAAAATCTCAAAGAAAAAAAAATCAAGAAAAACAGCAAGCAAGCTCTCGAGGAAGCTAAACGAACAGAATACGAAGAAGAAAGAACAAAAAAATGGCAAGAAGTTTCGGAACTAACCTAGGTTGGCCCGAGGAGTGCAGGAAGATGGCAAGGATGATGGAAGTCGACTTAGAGGACACCTAAGGCCGAGAAGGATGCTAAAGGAGGCTGGAGCTCTCAGAGAAGAGGAGGGACCGAGGGATTCTCTCAGGCAAAGTGAAACCCTTAAAGGAAGAGGATGTGTTTAAATAGACCCCAAGGTCCGGCGTAATAATGATTGCAGATCTTCTCTGATCGACCTGCACTCGTCGCGTGTCCCACTCACCATGGCAGGCAGCTGAAAATGACTGACAGCTGACAAAATCATTATTGCACCGTACCTAGAGCCACACCCCAGCAGGAATCTCGAAAAAATCTTTTCGGATCGCTTTGATTTGAAAAGACTCCGACACCAGCGTGCCAAGCGCCAAAATATCTGGCAACCATCAAGTGCTAAAATTGAGAGGGGCAACTTCGATCGTGAGAATTTCTCTGTACTTCCTTCATTCGGAACCCAAACTTGGAAGTAGAGGGACTGATGTTGGGTATAAAATACCCCCTAGCCGAAGTTTGTAAAAGACCGACCCTTCCAGGACTTTTCCAGCTTCCGACCTTGTGTGGCATCTCTCTGAACCCCCTCGACCGTCCGGACTTCTCCGACAATGAGCTTCTCCATTCATCTATCGGGCCACTCCAAGGGCTCTCTGCGCCTCACTATCAGTCGACCTTCTACAGTGATCAACTATTCTCTGAATTCCTTCCGAACTTCTTCCAGCCGCAGACGACCCTACTCCGAACTTCTTCTGGACTTCGTCAATATCTGAGTTTCTCTGACAATGAGATTTCTACAGTAACCAGACTCCATCCAAATTTCTACGACGGTCGATCACCTGCCAGATTCCAATCGAGCTCCTGCGAGAGCCGAACTCCTACTGCAGGCGGTCTACTCTGGATATCTATTGTAAGCGAATTTCATTCGAGCCTCTACTGTAAACAAATTTTTTTCGAACTTCTATTACAGGCAGACTTCAGCCGAGCTCCTACAGTGGACAGATCTCAGATGAGCTTCTACGACGGGATAGGATCCACCGGCCAGGTCACTACTCCGAGCTCCCATGACAACCGATCTTCGACCGAGCTTTTACAATAAGTGGTCTCCTTTCAGCCTTCTACAAGAACCAGACTCCGTCCGAACTTCCATAGTGGATGGATATCGGATGAGCTTCTACAACTGACGGGCTCCAGTAGCTGGATTTCTATAACGGTCGATCGCCTCTGGTGTCTACTGAACCTCCCCAGCCATCAACCTTCAATAGCATCAGCCGGACTTCCACAACGCCATCCAAACTTCCACAGGATCTTCAAACTCCTCCAGCGGATGAACCTCCCCAACGCCATCCGAAGTCCACCGCTGGCCGACCCTCCGCCAGATTCTTCATGAAATCGGACTTCTCCGATGGATAATCTTCAGACGAGCTTCCACATCAGGCAAATTCCAGATGGACTTCTCTAGCAATTGGACCCCTACCGGACTTCACCAACTAGGAGTCTCCATCTGAGCTTCTACAGCAGATGACTCCTGCCTATATCATCAGCACCCGAGGCATCCGACAATAGTAGACTCGTCAGCAACCTCAGAAACATCCGAGCTTCTCCTAGATCGACGGGATAAAGAGCCATTCTGCTCCATCAGACATCCCAACCGAGCTCCAGTCGATAGATCCGAACTCTCTGGCAAGTCACGACAATGGCCACTACCCTACTCCACTCTCTGCAATGGATTCTACGTGGCTCCACCACTCTCTGGCAAGTCACGACAATGGCCACTACCCTACTCTACTCTCTGTAACGGATTTTGCATGGCTCCACCACTCTCTGGCAAGTCACGACAACGTACACCACTGCACTCTCTGGGCTCTACCACTCTCTGGCAAGTCGCGACAACGGATACCACTCCACTCTCTGTAACAAACTCCACGTGGTCCTGAACGACCCCTGACGCCACTACTCTCCGTAACAAACTCCGCACAGCTCTAAACTGCCCACTACCAGGCAGTTACAGACGTTGCTGTCAATCAGTTACGCTCTCTGTCTATAAAAAGAGACCCCCAGATACGTTCTTCTCTAAGCTCAAAACTCTATCTCGAAACTCTGTTAAAATTCTCACTCGAGCACTCCATTTCTGTTGAGGCAGAGTACTGACTTAAGCATCGGAGGGTCTTGCCAGAGCACCCCCAACTCTGGTTTAGAATTTTCTTGCAGGTCTCGATGGTGGCCACGGTCATCTCAACTCCAGCAACTCCGGCTTCGGCGGAATTCTGCACCAACAAAACTAAATAACTTGTTTTAGATTTTGTGTGGGCAATGCTTGGCCAAGTAGGTTGATCTAGAATCATATGGAGGAGAATTACTATTATGCAATGTCATTTTGCTGAAAAGACTATTTGAACTGTAATTGGGAAGGGAAGGGTGACCAAGCAACAGTCTAGAGAAGCCTCTTGAATTGCAATTTGGTAGGTGGTTGCTTTCATCTCCTTTGAATTGCAGCAAACAAGTCGTGCAGTATGCTGATCATGGCATGAGGATGCATTTGAGATGGTTGAGAGCACTGACATGATGCTATTACTGGCAAGTTACCCACGTTATGCAGTGGGCCAAAATTAAACAACGATAAAAAAGAATATTTAATAATAATATAATAATAACCTAAAAGAAATAATAATTTTCAATTGGAATTATATCTTTTTTTCTAAAATAATTAAATTAGTTCTATTTCACATTCTTAGCAACATATTGCCATCCGAAACAAAATAGATAGTCTTATCCGATGTCATGATAAACGATTATATACATCAACTATAAAACACTGGATCTTGTCACGTATCATAGAATTCGATCAATGTAGACAAAAATATCAGAAAATACATCATCAATCCCCGTCAGCAATGGCTTCTTCACTTGAACTAGAAAAATAGTATAGAAATTTTTTTTTGTAATATTATTTAATATGAAAATTCTGCAATGCAATGAAAAATAATAAAAAAAGGAGATGCATACATAACCACCAAATTAAAAGTACCTTGATCTTATTTTTTTTCGATGGTGAGATTATCAACATCTTTATGTACATATGGTGTGATGAATCAACACAAATTTTTCTTAAAGGGAAAAGAAGCAGATGCATCATAAAAATATGTTATTGGATCATCCTTGGTAATCGTTTTGTAGGAGTGATTTTCGAAAAAAGTTCATGCCAGATTTCTTTTTTAGGAGCAAAAAAAATAGACTCTTCAGAAATTTATATTGCGGATGAAGATTCAGATGCAGAACTTTCTTATACCTTATTCTACCAAGATTCATCTTCCTTAAAAATGTTGGTTACTTTGAAGTTAAAGACACTACCTTTAGAATTCTGCAAATCAAGCATAATTTAAAAAATATAGGCACTATTGAGAATTTTTTTTATGATGGCCAGAAGAGTGAATCTATCAGATCTTGGATCAGTTACAAGATTAATCGTGGGGACTCTGATCAATTGTTAAGCCATTTTTTAAAAACAATAAAGTTAGTTGTACTCGTACTATCTTTGGCAATAATATTCGATGTATACTCAAAATTTTAGAATTTTACAGATTATTCCTTTACATAGAAAAGTATATTTATATTTACATAAAATGAAAATGAGATTGAAGATAAAATAACCATACCATAGTAGTGGAGGTTGATTATTCTTTCCGCACTGATTACACTAGAAATTATTACTATAAACTTTTACTGTAGCCCTACAATTATAACATACTTTGTACCACCATCTATAGGATATATCGATCTCTTTTGTAACTGCTTTACATATGAATTTCACTCTCTAAAAAAATAAAAAAATAATTTAAGTCTGGAACATGAGTATATTTCATTTTTTTTTATCAATTTATATCATATCTGAAACTCCCGTCGGTCTAACATCCATAATACATCTGTTATTTTTCTATTGATAATGCTTCCATCATGCGGATGGATAATAGTATGGTGCTCTTACTCTATAAATTCAATCGATGGAATTGATATTTTTATCCTATATAGAAATTCATAATTATATTTATATCATGACAAATGCTTTATATTTTTCATTGAATATAGTATTGAAAAGAAATTGATGTCTTAACATGCTTCATACTCTTCTATCTCTTGTATTTCTTGAGCTATGAAAAATTTTGAGGCTGAACATGGTGATAGACATATTTTCTCTAATGATAAAAGATGCATAGATCACCTTTGAAATCATGAATTTAATAATGATAGCTAAATTTGTACGACAAAAAAATTATCTTTACAAGTTCTTACTGTCATTCCATTACAAGAAAAAAAGATTTTTACTGGTGGCTATTAGCGACGGTAGACTTGTTATCGCTAATAACCATTTTTACTGATCACAATGGCGACCAAAACACATATCGTTGAAAAAAAAAATTATCAAACTTATTAGCGATGGAGATATGTTATTAGTGATGATAAAAGCCATCGCTAATACTCATTAGTGACAGCACTATTAGGGACGGCTTAGCCATCTCCACCCTCGATTTTCATCCCCCCATCGCGACCAATCGAACCCCCCCTCTCCTCCTCTCTCGTATCCCCAGCTCAGGCCTCACCGCTGGAGCCCCCAACCTCCTCCCCCTAGCCTCACATTGCCCAGCCTCCCCTTTTCTTTGCAGACCCCTCATCCCCAAGCTCCCACTACCTCTCAGAGCCGGTGTCCCACCGTCCGACCTCTCTTTTCCTTCCCCACCTCTCTCCTTATCGGATCGGACCCCCCGCCACCTCCCCCTTCTTACTCCGTCGTGCCCCTCTTCACCCCACCTCCGATCTCCATTTTCCCCTACCACGCTACCCGACCACCTTCCTGAGCCCATAGGCCTCCCTGAGCCCCCGATTGCCTCTCCGAACTCCCAACCACCTCTCGAGCCCTCGACCACCTCTCCGAGCCCCTGGCCAGCCTCCCACCATTCTTCTTCCCCCGCCTCCCCCTCCCCCCTTCTTCTCCTGCCGCACAGCCCTCCATGCCGTAGCACCACCTCCGTGCCACAGTACCGTCTCCTGGTTGGTTTGGTGAGTATTAACGATGACAGTGACTGCTCCATAGTGGCACCAAATGCCATTATTTTAAATTTTTTTAATATTTTTAAATTAATATTTATTAGATTTAGTTAAATTAAATTTAATATTTAAATTAAATTAATAATATTTAATTAAATTTAGTTAAATTAGTTTTAAAATGATAATATTTAATTAATTTAAATAATAATATATTAATTTAAATAATAATTATTAATTTAAATAATAATTATTAAATTATATTATTAATTTAAATAATATTATTGAAATAATTTTGTTTAAATTAATTTAAATAATATTACTTAAATTAATAATTATATAAATTTAAATAATAATATTATTAATTTAAATTAATAATATTATTAATTTAAATAATATTATTCTCAGGAGGTAGAACCACTCCGAGAAGCTCTTTGGTGAGAGTAGCCCTACAGCCTTTGACAGCAAGGGTTCGAGGTCGGGCCACCGTCGAACCAGCTCTGACCTGCTCATCTACTCCAGTGGTGGTCAAGCAGCTTGGCGATTGGATTTTAGACCTTAGACCTGACTCGAAGTTTAAAAAAATTTTCAAATCAGACTTAAGGAAGGGTGTGGTCTGGCCCAGCTTGACCTATTTCTAGCACTATTTGCAAGCCGCTCGGTACTTTGAAGTCTCCAAGATGAGATTTGTCTAGATGCCATGCTGGTGTGCTGCACGACCCAATGTTTGGTATACTCTAAGTCCGCATGCGTGGGATGCGCATCCCGATCGTCTCTATTTGTAATGATGCTCTTTACTTAGAAACCCACTAATTTTGTATTACATAAAATCATAGATCTGTCTTTTGATTAATGTACATATTCTACGATATTCATATATTTATATATTTTTATAGGGATAAGAGAATTATGTACATTAGTCAATTGACTATCCAGTTTGGATAGTTTGAAAATTATAATTAATTTTATAGGTAATTATAGTAATCAGAAGATATATTGAGAGTTTGAGAGAAATTTTTGGACAGTATTTTTTTTTAGTTCTTCTCACACATCTTCAGTCGTGTGGAGAGAACTGAGAAAAAATACTGTCAAAATTTTTTTCAGCCCTTATTGCATATCGTTTGATTACTATAATTGATCTATAGAATTAATATAATTTCTAAATAGGATAGGACCTTCTATACCTATTAGTTGATGATAGGATATATTTATTATTTAAGCTATTTTAAATGATAAATGATAAGCATTTTGCCTTATATTTGTATATGCAAAATCCTTAAATAGTGTGCTATGGATCGTAGTTGGATGGACTATCGAGTAGTTGATGGGGTGATTTTTGTTGAATATAAGGTGGGTGTCAAGTACTTCTGTAATTATACTTTTGAGAATATGGTACTCTTAGTTTAAGGACGGACTCATTGTCCTTGTAAGAGATATTCAATAAAGAAATACTTGATAGGGATACAATAATTATCTATTTATATAGGACTAGATTTATGCCAAACTACAAACATTGATACTTGCATGGGGAGATGTAGGAGATAATTGCAAGAGTTAAAAGTTAGTAGGACAGGGACACAGATAAAATGGCAGATAAGGTTATGGATGCAGCTGGTCCTATATTTGATTGGGATATGGAGGATGATCCAGAAACTGACAGCAATGATTTATATCGTATGCTGAAAGATGTTGATGAACTACTATAGTCGGGATGTGAAACACACACTGTATTATCAGCTGTGTCAGAATTGTTGAACTTAAAGATTGAGTTTAATATGACAGTCTATTGTTATGATAGGATGATAGTAATAATATAGAAGATGTTATCGAAGGATGAGAAGCTTGTTGGGAGCTTCTATGCTTCTAAGAAAATAGTGAAAGAATTAGGCATGGGATATGAGAAGATAGATACATGTCGTAATGATTGCATGCATTTTTATAAGGAGGATCAACTGAAGAGCTCATGTGACATATGCGGCGAAGCCGATTTAAGCTGAGGTAAGAGGGTAGAAATCAGAAGGACATACCATATAAGGTTCTTCGATATCTTTCCCTTACTTTTAAGCTTCGGAGGCTCTACTTGTCTAAAAGACTGCTGGATAGATGACATGGCACAAAGAAGGGATACCCACGTGTTGCGACCTGGTACCTCCCTGATACCAGTGGTGGATCGATATCTTGCATGGAACCTAGGTGTTAAACCAGCAAACTGAAGAAGAGATCAAAGCAAATGTGGAAGCCCTAGATTGAAAAGTGGATGAAAGCATGAGAGAGAGAGAAAGAGACGGCTAGAGAATTTAAGAGAAAAAGCTCTGTATTAATTTCTTTATCTTAGGATTTACAATATACAAGTATATATACCATGTACATGGACCAAATTCTGAGCTCAAAAAATTTTTTAGGCTAACCCAATATATGAAAGCACTCACCGAGCCCAAGTCTCACATGCGCTCATCCCTTGGACTTGTTCTCCAGTCCAAATCCTTGGTTAGCCACCCTTAGAACTCATAAATTAGAGCCCCAAGCCCTAGGATTTATGATCAATTCTAGTCCAAACTAAAAATCCATGTACTGCTGTTCTCCCAATTCGAGTCGACTCGGTCAGAGCTCGAGTTAGCTTGACCAAACCTCGAGTCAGTACCTGGACTAAATTCTGAGCTCAAAAAATTTTCTAGGCTAACCCAATACATGAAAGCACTCATCGAGCCCAAGTCTCACATGCGCTCATTCTTTGGACTTGTTCTCCAGTCCAAATCCTTGGTTAGCCACCCTTAGAACTCATAAATTAGAGCCCCAAGCCCTAGGATTAATGATCAATTCTAGTCCAAACTAAAAATCCATGTACTGCTGTTCTCCCAATTTGAGTCGACTCGGTCAGAGCTCGAGTTAGCTTGACCAAACCTTGAGTCAGCTCGGCACCATGCCAGCAACATACCATGCTAGAAGCACTCTCTGTTCTGTTACCCGAATTGGCTCTCTCAGGGTCCAAGCCGACTCAATCCTGATCCGAGTAGACTCATCTGAAGCCCAAGTCGACTCCTCTGCTGGCAAAAGTAGATCTTAAACCCTTTCTATGATTTCTCACTCCACCTTGTGTCCTCAGATATCTGGAGCTCCAACCAAGCCCCTCAAAGTCTCATCATCAAACTTCAAGCCCATGGAAGCTGTGCACCACCTCCACCCTAGGACCACACTTGTCCTAGCCCTAAGATCCAAACCTAGTTTTAGACACCCAGAGCCACCAACTGTTAGATGAGTGCCCTAGAAGTCAATCGTTGGCTGACATATTTTGTAATTCTAGAGCTTAACTTTGTACTTCTAATATTTTTATTATTAATAAATTTTTTTTATTCCAATCATATTTATGTGTCCATGATTTGTCCTAAAAATTAATAAAGATAATTTTATATATTCTCAAGGTATTGAGAATTTGAGAATACATTATTAATAGTTAGTTTCTAAATACTTTCGATCAAAGAATCATCAAAGAATCATCACAAGGATAGTGATCAATCTATTTAAAATCAGTGCACAGATCACTTTCATTATGGGCAGATGAGTCTCAGATCTATAGTGTAGCGACACTGAGGTGAGAGTGTAGGTGGTTGTTAGAGAAACTTGTACAGAGCATGACCAACATGAGAAACTACTTAGATATCTACTCACTCATCAGTGATTATCTTTATGCTACAGTGATGTGAGTGGTCCTTTGACCTGCAGTGTCATTGGCTATTCGCAGCGACACTACTAAGTTTAACTGCACGTTTCTTTGGTTCCTAGCCATTCGGATCCTTGCTATGTATGTTGGCTACAGTAGGTTTAGATTCATTGTTAGAAGTAGGATGCACCTACATGGAATCTATCGATCTTGATAGAAAATGAGAAGTCCCATACGATTTGCGAGACTAGATTCAGAAAGTCTTTGGCTAAAGCAAGTGTGAAATACTGAAAAAAAATTTCATAAAATTTACAAGTGAACTCGAGTCGAGCCATCTGGCATATGACTGACGATGGGGTCTGATAAATTTTTCATAACATCCGTCAAGTCAGGACTCATGATAGAAAAATTGAATGATAAAGTAACTGTATCTAGAGGTTCATACTTTCATTCTACTAGGTTGCCACTACATACTGCTAGATGTAACTGATGGATTATGGGACTCATCGGATATTGTCTTGATGATCGATGACCTTCGAAAGACAGAGTTGGAATTATCCCAATCTATCAAAAGGAGTTTCAAAGATATTGTGATGGAGATTACAATATATCTCACTATCAGATAGAATGAACCTATGGAGTCATACATTAAGGATTTAATCTTGAATTAACCAATTATGCTTGTTAAGTTCCAATTAGGTTAGGATTTAGTGAAATCCTATTGGATTTAGGAGAACCATATTAGCACATGGTTAAACTCAATTCTTCTCTGGACTTAGATTTCTTATTAGATTAGAATTAGATCAAGTCTATAGCCTTGAACCTAATCTAGATTCACTTTGATTTGGGTTTAGAGGGGTATCTATTAGAAAAGGATTGGATCAAGCCAATGAGTTGGCAAACAAATCTCCTGTGAAATTTGCTTTTTGGTGTGGATTAATTTGAAAATAGAAAAGAAAGGTGGCACATGCTTCCTTTTCATTTTTGGAAAGTCCGCCCCATGGAGTTGGTGGAGAGAAAAGAGAGGGGCGCGCCCCCTCTTTGCTTTGGCATGGAAAGAAAGAGAGAGAGGGTCAACTCCCCCTCTCTTGTGAGCACAAAACCCTAAGGGGCACCAAAGGTTGGCGCCCCCCTCTTCTTACCTTATGGGATGAGGGCATCCCCTCATCTTACCTAATAAGGTGTGGGCACCTCCTCTACTTGTCTTATAAGATGTGGGGCCTTTCCAATAGGACCTAATTTTTTTAAGAAAAAAATCACATTAAAAGGCAAGGGGCCTTATGAGATAAGGACAAGTCTTTTTGATCTAATTGGAGATTGATTTGGAATCAAAAAAAAGCTCTATTTAAGAGATGGTCTCCTTGGGTTTTGTGATTGAATTAAGAATTCAGATCTAAATCCCTTCCAATCTCCACCCCATTCTCTCCTTCTCCTCTCTCTTCAATGCCCAAGGGTTGGGTGTCCCACCTTTCCATATGCCCAAATTGTTGGGTGATTTCTTCTACACCAAAAAATAGGGAGAAAGACTACAGTTCAAGTATTGACATCGTGGACAAAGATCAACAGTTGATCAAAGATCCAAAAGGCTGAGATTTATCTTGAAGAAAATAGATCAAGAATAAGAAGAAAAGTTTAAGATTGATCTCGATGGATACCTGTAGAGGTCAGATGCGTGTGTGACTCAAGAACCTTCAGATCTACGATCATTAGTTGCAGTGTATTTCGATCCGTACAAGGTATTAAGATATGATCTTAATTTTTTTATTTTTATTTTCAGATTATATGCATGTCTTAGATCTAGGGCTCAGATAGATATAGATTAGATCTATTGCATGTAGGGTTAAAGGATTTAACCTAGATCTATTTTCACTGCTATTTCAAAATTATTTTAAAATCTATGCATGCTAGTCTATCCATTTTCTAACACCAATCCCGGCTCCTCCCATGGCCTCCCAAGGCTTGGGGGTACCACAAAAATCCTACAATCTCTACCTTGGTGCGCCCAAGCTTTGGCACACCCAGCAATGTCCTCCTGCACCCTACTGTCAATGCTCACTCTGACAGCTCCTTGTACGACCTTTGTATTGGAATTTCATGATTTATGTATACAAAAATTTTATAAAATGAGTATGCAGTAAAATTTAAAATTTTTTAAATTAAATCTAATTTAATCTAAGCATGAATAAGATCAAATCTTAAAACTATAAATAGGATCATCATATGTGAGATAGGATTTAGATACAGAAATAAATAGAAAAAAATAAATAGAGAACATACCTCAGCATGGATCAATCTTCATCGTGAACTGATGATCATGTGTGTCTTCCGAAGGTACCTTGAAGCCACATAAGTGTCCGACCTCTACGGATATCCATACGAGACTTTGATCTAATCAGAAGCTTATTAATCTCACTGGGATGTTAGCTCCCTTGCAAGATCATATCTTGATGGTTGAAAATCTTTTTTTCTCTCAAGACACTCTTAGAGAAGAAGAAAATAAGAGGATATTGATCTCTACGCTAGAGATCATGAGAAGAACCC
The DNA here is from genome assembly GCF_000442705.2 of Elaeis guineensis. Lineage (NCBI taxonomy): Eukaryota > Viridiplantae > Streptophyta > Magnoliopsida > Arecales > Arecaceae > Elaeis > Elaeis guineensis. The sequence goes on along the minus strand of NC_026000.2, from coordinate 40,596,194 downwards.
TTTTTTCATTTTTCTTCCTAAAACCCATGCACCAAATCTCTACACCAGAGATGTAAGAATTTTATCCAACTTTTAGACAAAGAGAAAAGGAGAAACCCATGTCTAAACATAGACAAAAGATGAGAGAGAAAGTGTCCTAACAACCAACCATTGATTGTTATAAGAAAGAAGGGATAGGAGCAACTTACCTCACATCCATGGCCTTCACGCCGTCCCTCTCTCTCCTTTGATTTTTTTATGCACAAAAACCTCTTCTTTTGGCATCAAACCTAATCCATATCAGCCTTCACACCATCCCATAGGATGCATGGTTTAAATAGGCTAAGAGGAGATAGGTTTTGGTTAGGAGATAAGAGTCCAAACAACTTTGGACTCTTGTTTTTTGATGCTGCCCATAACACCATTTTGCATCCAGGTTTCACACGAAAAGAATCAGATATCCCATGAATTTTGCATGCTAAAAAGAAAAGGGTGTGGACCTCTTACATGCATAAAAGAAAGAGAGAAATGGGCATCCAAATTCAAGTAGGCATGGGGCTTTGATTGGCGCATGGAAAGGAAGGAATTTTATTCTTATGGGACTCTTCTTTTAGGTGGTTGATTTAAATCAATTTAAATCTCAACTAATTCTAATCATATTAAAACTAATTAGACTCAAATAGATGAAAAATCAAATCTGATTTGGAGCCCAAACTATTTAGATTAAATATCACCTAATTAGAGAAGGAGTCCTAGTCCTTTTGGACTCTCTCTTGATGCTTGAGTCAAACTCAATTTAATCCTAATCTAATTAGAATTTGGTACACACATAAAAATAAGAATTCTTAGTCCAAAAAGGAACTCAAACATTCTTGTTTAGATCCTAGTCTAATTAAGAATTGAGTCAAATCCAAATCCTAATTCAATTAGGAATTATCCTCCCATCCAATTCGATTATCTTATAACTCAATTAGGGTTGATCAAATCAAACCCATATCAAGTCAAATTAAATCTAATTTAATCAAAATTGATGCAAGCCCCATTGCTCAATCAAATTGAGCCAATTAACAATCCAATTACTAATTAATCCTTCTAGAACTTACTAACTCTTTAGTGAGTTACTTAATACAACTTTTGCATTGGATCAATCATCAATCAAATTGATAATCAAATCTTATCATGATTCATAATCATAATTCAACTATCTGATCAGTTGAAAGCCTTTTTGTGTGTGATCCCATAAATTCTATTCTGTCTGATAATGAGATATATTATGATTTCTATCACAATATCATTGAAACTCTTTTCAATAGGTTGGAACCATTCTAACTCTATCCACCAAAGATCATCGATCATCAAGATGATGCTCGTGGATTTCACAATCCACCAGTGACATCTAACGGTATGTAGTGACAATCCAGTAGAAAAAAAGATGATGAATCTCTAGGTGTAGCTAACGTATGATACAGTCTCTCTATCGTGAGTCCCGATCAGATGACGGATCATGGATGATTGTCAAATCTCATCATCGATTATATGATAGATTCAATTAGCTCGAATCCATATGTGATTCTGATAAAAAAATTTTCATTAATCACACTGCTATAGCCATAGACTTAAAGACTCAGCTTCTTAAATCCCATAGGACTACTCCCTTCTGCTAGGATCGATAGATTCCATCTAAGTGTATATCCTACTCCTACAGTGGATCAACTGTCACCAACATCCACTACAATGACTCATTGAGACCCATATTTATGTGTAGTCAAACTCCAACAGCCTCACTGCGAGTAGCTGTAGCACCGCAGATCAAAAAACCAGTCATACAACTGTAACATCAAGAAAGTCACTAATGAGTGAGCAGATGTCCATGTGACTTCTCGTATTGGTCATGCTCAGTGCTAGTTATTCTCTAACAACCACCTGCACTTTCGCTCCAGTATCACTACACCGCATACTCGAGACTCATCTGTCCGAAAGAAACGATCCGTGCACTGATTTATCTGGATCAATCACCATCCCCATGATGATCCTATAATCAAGAGCAATTTAGAAATTAACCATCAATGACACATATTGTAAATTCTTAACTCTTTGAAAATATGTGTCATCATCTTGTTAATCCCTTGGATGATTCATAGACACATAAAATTTGAATGGTAATATAAATGCCCATAAAGTATAAAATCATATCTTAAAAATATAATATGCGTCAGTCAAGATTGGCTTCTAGGGCATACATCCAACAATCTTCCACTTGTACTAGTGCCAATCTGCCATGTGTCAAGCTCCATCTTCACAAGACAGGCTTTAGTATTTGGCTAGCCAAGTGACTTACCAGTGGGTTATCCACATCTTATATAGAGTTTGCTCTTGCACCTCTATGTATTTCTACTTGAAGTAGTCATGTAATCTGCTACTCTATATGCTTGGATATCTGGTGAGACCTAGGCTCTTTAGCAAGGCTTATGATACCATTGTCTTTGCAGTATAGTATCATGACATGACAACCAATTCTGTAACTAACATTAGAACCAAAATATATCCTACGCATCTACAGTGTATTCAGCTTCCATCGATCGATTGCTTGGAATCCTTCCAATATACCAACATGATTACACCCCATGATGTAGATATTCTACCATCAATATTAGACATAAAATTTGAATTAGTGTATCCTCCCACTCCTAACTGTAATCTTTTTTCAAAATTAAGAGCATATTCTTAGTTCTTCTCAAGTACTTAAAGATATTTTCACAGCAATCCAGCACTTTCAGCCTGGATACAACTGATATCTACTTGTGACATTCATAGTATTTTCTATATCAGTGTACAACTGATATCTACTTGTGACATTCATAGTATTTTCTATATCAGTTCAAGTACATTACATGGCACACATCTATGCCCGATAAGGTAGCAGACCCCTCTTTGAGATTTCTATGCTGAACCCTTTCAGCATCTAGTCTCTGTTCTTTATCTGAGAAAACACAAACATCCAATTGCATTTATCACTATAGATCTTTAGGATGCTTGCTTCATATCTTTTATGGAGAATTCTATATACAATATATATTAACCGATGTCAGTATTGGACACTCCCACTGATCCTTTTGAAAATACATAATTCCTCATTTCTGATCAAACAATTTGATCGCATCATCGAAATGAATGTTCCAACTCCAAGAGTATTGTAGACTTTGTGATCTCTTATCACAAGAAGTGAAATCCATAAGCTACTCCATATAGAAATCTTCAAAAGACATCCGGCCATAAAAGCTAATTCACATCCTTTTCTTGGAGTTGATGTCTTACATTGCCTTGTTGTAGGTGAAGAAAAAACTATCTTTTTCCTTTGTAGGATCTTCTAGATTTCATTAAATCTGGGGTGAAATAATTTAAAAATTTTTTATTCTATGCTATTTCAGATCTAATGTCTGTTAGATCTAATTTTATTATCTGATATTTAAAATCTAAAATTAAATCTAAAAGTATGAGAAGTATAGACATATCTTAAGGGTAATCTGATTATCCTGTAGATGATCTCAGCACAGCCTGAGGTTCTGATGTAGCCACGCAAGCATCTGGCCTTTATCGGTATCCACTTGGGTAGGACCTGGAACATCTTCTCCTCACAAATCTATGCTCTAAAAATTAGATCTCTATCTGATTTGGAAGTACTTCAGAACTCCTTCTGAAGTTGGAGCAGCAGTCTATCGAAGATGTCCTGCAGCCTTTTGTTCCAGGCGTCACCACACCTTGGACCTTTGCCAGATGGACGTCCAACTCCTTGGACATGAAGAGGGGAGAGAGGAGAGTAGAGAGAACATGGAGAAGAAAAGAGGATTCTCATTTTGGCTGGGTATTGAGTAGAAACTTACAAACTCTAGGCGCATACAGGGATTTTATAGATCCTGAATTAAGGATCGCATCCTTACCGAGTTGCTCGTGCAGGGGAAAGCCCAGTTTACTTAGGCGCTCAATCATTTCGATCATGTACAGTACATGATCAATGACTAAGGCTCCATCCCTCATCCAAGCATTGAAAATGGCACAACTAGTTTTGTGCCTTTCAACGTCATCAGGTGTGCCAAAGGAGTCGTTCAACATTTGAAGCATCTCCTATGGCTGGGCATTCTCGAACCTGCGGCTGAACTCATCATTCATTGTCGCCAGCATAATGCACCAAACGGTGGTGCGGTCATTTAGCCACTTCTGATAAGTATCTCGGACTATCCCTCTAATATTCGGAGCTGGCTCCTCAGGTGCCAGATCCGTTACTACATAAAAGATCCACTCATGCTCAAGGACAATTTTTAATTTTTGATACCAGCTATCGAAATTAGGTCTCATGAGCTTGTCATTATCTAATAATGACCGGAGGGACAGGGTAGTGGCCATAGCTGCATAAAAAAAAACCAGACCTTTATTAGTACATAAATTATAAATACTAAAGACTTGGACTTGAGTCTAAAATTTCTCCCAGTATTTTTACGAACTGGTAGCCTCAACCTCCAATTCGAGGAATTACTTTAATTCCTTAGTGGGTACTAGAATCCACACAGACTACACACGAGCCCAACTTTGGTTGATCAACCCATGTGCATCTATGGGTAGGTTCATAACCAGTTGTTTCTCTAAACAACTTCTAGTAATTGATTTTGCCCCAAAACCTAATCAGTAGGCTTTGGCCTCCACTGAAAAGATCTGGTTAGGTCTAACCATTAACATGATTTGATTTAGTGAATCGGACCAATAAATGATCAGGCCCGACTTTGGCCGGCCAACCTGATCACCATCATGAAGACTCGAACCAAATTATCATATTATGAATGATAATTTCATTAGTCAATAAGCACCAGGCCTTTGGGCCTCCAATGATTATTAAACTAATGGACTCATTATCACTCACTTAATGGGAGGCTATGACTTAGTTATCAATATAACTTAATCATTTTTAGGGACCTAATAATTTTTTTTTTTGAGGATTTTATTAAAGGATAGATGAGAAGAAAATATCCAGCCAATTTCAATCCTCCCACTGACTTCACCAAGTCAGATTAAAAAGATTTAATTAAAGCTGGCGTTAGGAGCACCTAAATCAGTCAAACTGATTTACCTAATGACATGGGTGAGCCCTAATCACCAAGTGATCTAATCAAAATCTAATTCATCAGGTTGGCCAGGTAAGTGAGATCAGTGGTGGGGATAAGCCATTAACTCGTCAAAGATCAAATCACTGCGAGTAGCTCCCGCTTAAAAACCATGGTCAAACTGTCAAACTTACCTTAGACACCAACCATTCATTAGTTTTAATTTGATCAACTTAGTAAATAGGGTTCCACCGCATAGGCATGAATTAAGTCCATCTTGGTCTAGTTAAAGATATGGACCCATTCAACTACAACTATTGGAGTTGAGTCTAGAGTATCCTTGACCTAATCTAATTCAACTTTTGATTAGATTTGACCAATTACTCTAATTTAGTCCATTTCTTTAAGCTAACCTTATGTCTAATCCAATTATGGACCTAATCTATCTAACCCATTGACCCACAAGTTTATGCAATTGTCTTAGGTCTTAATTCACAATTCTAGACCTACTAGACAACACTTAATTCTTTTAATTAAGTATTTGGGCTGATGGGTCAGGGTTTGGTATTTCAAAATAATTTTCAAATTTGAAAGGTTTTATTTTTTGTTCACCAAATATGTTGACTCATTTCACAAATAGATCAACACATTTCATAAATAGCAATCCTATTGCTAATTACATAACAGAAAATAACTCAATCAAAATAAATCATGAATATTCTTTTAGATCTAATCTAACACATTCATGATAAATTTCACAATTGAACCTTTACAATTAATTCTTTTCGCTGCTTCATCTGCATGGGATATAATTGCAGCGGCACCCCTACCTCCATAGGAGACCCCATCGAATGGGAGGAGAGAGCCTTTAAACCCTATTTTTCTCCTATGATCGAACGGCCATGACAACCAACCCAATTCAATTACTTGCTACATGGATCAAGTATATCTAAATATATCAATTTCAAAATTTAAATTTTAAATTTCAAATTTTAAATTTTGAATTTCAAATTTCAAACAAATTTCAAATTTTAAATTTTTGAATTTCAAATTTTGAATTTTAAATTTTGAATTTTAAATTTTGAATTTCAAATTTGAAATTTCAACCAAATTTCAAATTTCAATTTTTGAATTTCAAATTTTTGAATTTTGAATTTCAAATTTTAAATTTCAAAATTCAAATTTCAAATTTTGAATTTCAAATTTTTTGAATTTTAAATTTCGAACAACTTTCAAAATTCAAATTTTAAATTTTTGAATTTCAAATTTTAAATTTAAACTTTTAGATTACAACTTAATCTATGCATGCAAATATATATATCATATCTAAGAACCTGCTTTGATACCATTTGTGGGGAAATTCAGTGCAGGGGTAAAATGATAATTTTAAACTTTTTCAAAATCATGATTTTACAGTAAAAATTATTAATTAATTTAATTAATTAATATGAATTTATCCTACACTAGGATCTAAATATGATATATAGCATGCATTCATTTAAATTTGAAATTCAAATTCGAACAGTAAACACTTTACTGTAATGTGTTCAGAACACAATACCTTTGTGCAGATAGTAGATCACCGCAATCTGATCACCATTGGGAGAGTCTGATCATCATAATGCAGCACATAGCATGTCTGATCTCTGTGGATCATCCACACGAAGCTCTCGATCTAATCAACTCCTCACGAGTGCTAGCTCGTTGTAGAGCCCTTTTGACGGTCGATGCTGATCGAACTCCTTCGATCGATGTCTGTCGATTTTTTGATACTCCAGATCATCAACAGACATGCTTGAGAAGATGTTAAAGATCTCTCTAAGATTTTGTGAGCTCACGACACTCGTAGCTCACTTTCTCACTTCCCAACCCCAGGCTAAAACTCTAGGGAACTCATCGAAACCTTGCACCCACTTTTTTTTCTTTTTCTCTTGGAAGGATATGGACTTCCTTCTCACGCACAAGACTTCTCATGCCCCAAAATTTTTCTCCAAAAATCTTCTTCTTGCATGCCCCACTCCTCTCCTCCTTTTATAACAACGTCAAATGTCTTATCCAAAAGAAAGGATAAAGATGAGTAATTGCACATTTGAATTCAAATCAAATTTTGAATTCAAATGGACACCAACTCATCCCTTATCCACTAAAGGCATAAGGCATGGCTTAAATTATGCATGGAGTGATTTCATGAGAAACCTTTTCTCATGTAATAAATGGGACATAAAAAAAAGGGATAAGACGCAAAGATTGATTGCCCATTCAAATTCAAACTTTATTTTAAATTTGAATGGCCAACCAATCATCCTTATCCATTCATATGGCATATTAAAGTGGGGCTGGAGAGGGCTTGGCATGAGGAAAAAATTCATGAGAAGTTCCTTCTCATGAATTCAAATGGGTGCAATGGAAGTGAGGTGGCGCATGGAGATTGGGTCAAGGTGGTTTAATTATTTAAACCAATTAGACTAATTTAAATCTAACTTAATTAGGCTTAATTAGGCTCAATAAAATCCTAATCAAATCAAGAATTGACTAAGCTCAACCCCTGATCAAATCAAAGACCAAACCATCTTGACGATTAGGTCAACTCTTAACCTAATCGGGTCAAATCCAACTGAATCCAATTCAAATGGACTTGATCCAAAAATAATTACTCAATCAAATTGAGTTAATTAGTGATCAAATCACTAAATAAATATTGAGTCCAAATTCGATGGGCAATCGGGCATCAGAATTCATCGATATGTAACCCTGATCGAAAAGTCCCAACCAGTGGGACTCTTGACCCCGGTACCCATAATGTGTGGAACTCATGATCAGAGAATCCTGATTCTTGATCATCGAGTCTCAAACATGTAGGATTCTACATCAGCCATCAGATCAGATAGGAACCTCTAATATGTGTGACCCCGCAGGTCTGAACCTAAGCCGGTAGCACAGGAACCAATTCCTGTACTAATCGAAGTGACCATCTAGCAATGGTACCCAACGTCTGGATAGGTCGAAGAGTCGCAATCGCAACACTCAGAACCTACATGAATATGGTTACTGTATAATTCATCCTTTTGACCCCTGTGTTTAGGATGACTCAGGGTTAAACTGTCAACCCTGATCAGATCATCCAAATCGTGCTCAACTCAAACAGTCCTGTGACTCCTCACAAGGACTACCCTGGCCAAGGTTTTGCTAAATTGAAACACAACTGTACACAACTCTTAAACTAGAGTGGTCAATCCCATCTTGACACATGCACCGACAAGTCAAGTACTTGACTACACCCAGCAGCCTTCCGTCACTGAATTAAAAAATTTAGGTAGTCCAGTGCCTAAGTACAGTGAGTTGCTTGCAAGTCACTGTGGCGGTCTCAGGTCGGAGGGATATTTATACCCATATTCCATCGGAGCAAATCTTGACAGCAGAAATAGCTTCCGAGTCAGTCACGTTCAGTGCAGATGTACCCTTACATCTCACCTGTATGCCATACCAGTGTCTCCACACTCATTGGTTAAGAAGACAACCAACCTATATGGCACACAACGACCTATGCTTGATAAACATTGTCATCCTTGGTAACAACGTATCATTTGATCGCGAACAGATTTAAGAACTAAACGACAAATCCTCCTTTGTCGAGTCTAAATAGTCCTAAGGACTTCACCACAACAAAAGAGTTCATTAGAAGATGAAATATTTTATGATAAAAAATATCAAAATAATTTTTATTAATTCATATTTTATGTACAAATACAAAAATGAGCACAACCGTCAATAGACTACGATTGGCTTTGGGATACTAATCCCAACATCAATAGCTCAGATTTCTCCAATTTGTTAACCCTGTCTTCCGCTATATGACCTAGCTTTAGGTGCCACAGATACCTATTATTTAGACTATCTCTAGGCCTTTTAATTCCTATGGCATTCACATTTTGCTCGATATTAAATACAGATACATCAATATGTAGCTGATAGAGACCGTTAATAAGAAAATCATCTGCAACTTTATTATTTTCATAAAATATGTTACAATGGTCCTTATGAAAGCTAATCACATAGCCTTCTTGTGCTAAACATGAAACAGAAATCAAATTCCTGCTTGCTGCAGGCACATAATAACAATCTCTAAGAAATAAATCTAATCCTAATGGTAATCGCAGAGGGTAGGTTCCCATGGCCACAGCAGTAACTCTTGCTCCGTTCCCAATGCATAGGATCATCTCTCCATCCCTCAGCCTCCTGCTCTCCTCAAGACCCTGCATAGAAGTGCACAAATGAGCACTAGAACCAGAGTCAAGCACCCAACTAGATGCAGAAGAAATCGTAAGGTTAGATTCTAAAATGAGCATACCTCCAGAAGGACCATCCTTCTTGTTCTTCAGGGTGGCCAGGTACTGAGGACAATTTTGCTTCCAATGGCCATCTGATTGGCAGTGAAAATATTTTTCCTTATCAGTAGCCTTCTTCTTCGTTCTGTCTTCTTCTTCTTGCCATCCATCTTCTGCTTCTTCACAGACTTCTTTTTTTTTCTAAAAATTTTTTTCTTGGAAGAAGTCTGCTCCACAGTAAGAACTGAGCCTTTTGAACCCTTCATAGAAAGCTCAGCCGTAACCATCATGTTCATTAACTCGATCAAAAATACACTGCATCTTATGCATATGGAAGTTCATGATGAACTGACCATATGCATCAGACAAAGACTCAAGGATCACATTAATCTAAAAATTCTTATCTAAGATGATACCAATTTTTCAAGCTCTCAAGGTCCTTGATCATTATCAAACAATGATCTTGGACTGACTGTCCATCACGCATCTTAGTCTTAAAAAGTCTTTGACAGACTTGATACTTGACCGCACGACTCTGTTCACCAAACAACTCTTATAGGTGAGCCAACATTTGGCGGGTAGTCAAAATATTTTCATATTGGCGCTGCAAGTTATCAAACATTGCACCCAACATATAGTACCTTGCTTTGTTATCATCATCCATCCACTTTTTCAGAGATGCTCTCTGTTCAGTAGTCGGACGTGCTGGCATGGCAGGTGAGTCCTGATCCAAGACATGAGTCAATTTTTCAAAATTCAGAATAATTCTGTAGTTTCTCAACCAGTCTTTGAAATTGGATCCAGTCAATCTGTGGGTGTCTAATATTTTGGTCAGGGGGTTGGAGGTAGACATGTTTCCTATAGAGAGTCGAAAGTTTCTAGTTAGATTTTGTAATCAGACAACCAATTTGTTTAGGAATTTTATTTTTAAACAAATTAGGCTCTCACTATTTTTTCAGATCCCTACACTCCCTTGGTAGAGATGTAAAAATCTCCATGATCAGTGATTTCTAGTGGGTAGTGCGGTCTCACCAACTGGCTCATCACCTCACCTAACAGTTATTGGTGATGGGTCAACCGATGAGTGGACAACTCTTGTCCAATGATTCTCTAATCATGGTGCACCCAAAACTTGATCTCTAATTCATGAAGCTCACTGTGTCTAAAATATTGCTCCAATCTTTAGTTCAGTCAGACCCACCATTTGCACAAACTAGATTCCTGATTGGGTCCCTCACCGTATCTGAAATATTGAGCCCAACCCATCCTCTAATTCATAGCATCCAATGCCTAATGGACATGGTTGCATCTTCTGGTGCAACTGAGCCACTGTAACCAGTCGAGAACAATCAACCCCGGGAAGGGCCCACACATCCACAATGGTGGAAGACCTAGACTTAATATTTTCTTAGGAAGATTTGATTTAGGTCTCATTAAACTTGACTTGACATAGTCATAACAATTATGACTAACCTAGTGGCATGGGTTAGCTCGAATTGTTAGCCACCTCAAATCAAAAGTGGGTCGACACATATGGCCAAGTAAGTGAGACCGGTGGAAGGGATATGCCATTAACTCGATAAGAATGCATTCGAGTCGAGTAGCTCCCAATTAAAAATCAGTCAATCGAATCTGTCCAACTTACCTTAGACACCAAATTGTCGAACCAGAACTAATTGGGTTAGCCTACAATCCAGGCTCTAACCTCTGAGCCAAATTAGGTCTTAAATTGATCGAGTCACATCTAAATGTGATTCGACCTTGACCCAGACTTAATCCTATTAGGCTAGTCAATTATTAGCTTTCATGATCCCACCTAACCAACTCTTGATTCAGTTTGATCAACCGCTAGACCTAATTGAGCTACCCAAGCTTAAATCCAATTTTATGAAAATATCTTAGATCTGTAATTCTCAATTTTAGATCAAATTGATTTCATAAACTTAATTCATTAATTAAGTTTGGGTTCATAAATAAAATATGTAAAATAAATTTTAGGGTTTCAGGATCTAGGGTTTTGCAGAAAAGTAAGTTTTGATTTCTGATTAAGGATGAATGCGTGGTACTCCTACACGTCATATGAACACCCCATTGAATGGAAAGAGAAGATCTTAAAATTCTACTTCGTTCTTATGACTGGACGGCCATGAGGAATACCTTAATCAGAAATATAAATTTAACTACAAAACTAGTTAGATCTAAATTTACATATCTCATATACAATTTAAGATCTAACTAATACATGCTTTGCATACATCTCATGTATCAAAAATCGATCTAATTAATATATTTTCAGATCTGATACATTATATGTAATATTTAAAAAATAAAATTTAAATTAAACTATTCAAAATAAAAACTATTCTAGACAAGTTACTAGAATAATTCTACAACTAGTCTAGGCATGCAACAGATCAATTTTATAAAAAAATTAAAATTTTATTTTTTATTTTTTGATCTGATTATAACACTTATAACATCAAAAAAATAGAGACTAAATTAGATTTAATTTATATTTTAATCTCATTAAAATATAAAACTTAAGACTGTTCATGGATTCAACTAATCCTAGTCTAGTCATGCATCTCATGCATGTTAGATCTTCTTAGATTTAATTTTAAATATTTTGATCTTAGATCTTATCATATCTGATGTGATATCTGAAATTTTTTAAATATCAAATAAATAAATATAAAAAAATTTAGATCTAAATTAGATCTAAAATAGAGCCAATAATCTGACTCTGATACCAGTTGAAGGAAAAACTATTTTTTTCCTTTGTAGGATCTTCCAGATTTCATCAAATCTGAGCTGAAATAATTTAAAAATTTTTTATCCTATATTATTTTAGATCTAATATCTGTTAGATATAATTTTATTATCTAATATTTAAAATCTAAAATTAAATCTAAAAGTATGAGAAGTATAGACATACCTCAAGGATAATCTGATTACCCTGTAGATGATCTCAGCACAGCCTGAGGTTCTGATGTAGCCACGCAACCGCCTGAACTCTACCAGTATCCACTCAAGTAGAACCTAGAATATCTTTTTCTCATAAATCTATGCTCCAAAAATCAGATCTCTATCTGATTTGGAAGTACTTCAGAACTCCTTCTGAAGTTGGAGCAGCAGCCTGTCGAAGATGTCCTGCAGCCTTCTGTTCCAGGCATCACCATACCTTAGACCTTTGCCAGATGGATGTCCAACTCCTTGGACATGAAGAGGAGAGAGAGAAGAGTAGAGAAGATATGGAGAAGAGGAGAGGATTCTCATTTTGGCTGGGTATTGAGCAAAAACTTACAAACCCTAGGCGCAGATAGGGATTTTATAGACCCTGGATGCTGCACAGTGCCACATCATTCGATCAATCAAAAAATTCTATTTAATCTAAAAAAATTTTGATTGGTGGAGTGATGTCATCTGATCACACTAAATAATAACCCCACCTTATCTTTAAAAGTTGGCACCAATATTGGATAAGCACAAGCAAGGGTTGGCGCCAAAGAGTCCATGTTAATCAGGACTCTTCATCCTTATCCATTTGGGGTGCCCACTTTAATCCAATTGGGCTCACACCATAATCTGATTATGGCACCCAATTCAATGTGGTTTTGACATGTGGATACTCTACAAAAATTCTCCAGTGAGCTCTCTTCAATTTAAGACCCATATGTCAATATTTGACAGATGTCCTAAAATGAAATTGACAGGTGACAGGAATTAGCAGGTGCTTGTCTTAAATTCATCTCATGAATTAAGACAAGCCTTTTTGAGCTGGACAAGCTTTATTTAGACTGAGAAAAATCTTTTCAAGGTTCTTTGGATGAGTCAAATCATATTTAGCTCAGTAGAGACAGAAAAGATTATACAAGGAGAAAGTTAGGCTCAATCGTGTGCTAGTACGATTTCCTTGAACCTAATTGGATCTTATCCAAATAAATTGGGTTACCCCAATTGATGACATCCAGACCCTAACCCTTGTTTGTATGACCCAGTTAAGTTCAATTCTGTATGGTAATGAGATATGTCGTGATCTCATCATCGACATCATCGAAACTCCTTTCGATGGATCAGAACTCTTCTGATTCAGACAATTAGAATGATCGATCATCAAGATCATTCTAATTGCTCCCAAAATCTATCAGTGACACCTAGCAGTATATGATGGCAACCCATCAGAACTAAAGATGAACCTCTCGGTGCAGCTACCTGTGTGATTGAGTTCCTCTATCATGAGTCCCGACTGAATTAGGGTGAAGGTGAACTCATCAAATCCAACATCAGTCATATGAATCAATCGATCGATCCGAGTCCAATGTGAAATCCCAATGAAAAACTCTTTTTCTATTATTTCACTCTGCCATGGTCATGGGCTTAGGGACTCAATCTTTCGATCACCATAGGACTACTCCTCTCATCTACCGAGGTTGATAGATCCCATCTTGGTGCGACCTAGTTCCTACAATGAATATGCTACAACCAACATATACCTCAAGGTTCCGAATGGCTAGGAGATCGAGTTATGGTGTAGTCAAACTATAACACACTCAAGGTGAACTATCGATACACCTCAGGTCAAAGAACTAGACACACAACTGCAGCATCGAGCTAGTCATCGATGAGAAGGTAGACTTCCTTATGACTGCTCGATATGGTCACGCTCAGTACTCTCATTCTCAATGAATACCTATACTCTCACTCTGATGTCTCCACACCATAGACTCAAGACACATCCACCCTAAGAAAATAATCGTACACCAACTTTTCAGATCGATCACCATCCTCGTGATGATCCTATGGTTAGGAGCTGTTTATGAGTTAGTTATATAAATTCATGCCTTAAATTTTCAACTTTTGAAAATATGAATTGACATTCCTACAACTCAAAGGATGTATCACAGACACAATGTACACAATGTGATAGAAGAATAACCCATTTATTGATTTATAGTCAAAATTATAAATTTCCCTTAGATTTGTACAGGAATGTGTCAGCCAATCTGGCATCTAAGGCACACATCTAACAGTAGGTTCTGAGATCATCTCTATATTTTTTATCTCCTATAAAAAATAATTTTCTCTACATCCTCTATTAAGCATACCCAAGTACCTTTCAAAAGGATTGAAGATCCTACTATGTTACGATGTAGAGGAATATACATTTATGGCTCATCATGAATAGATTCTTTAGGTCTTAAAGCTCGCTGCTCTACAGAGACATTCTCTTTGAGCTTAACCTTCCTCCCACTGCTTCATCTTGATTAAATAATTTTTTAAGAAGATAGCATGTCGGGTAACAATCACATTGTGATCCTTTCAGAAAGTAGTATCCTAAACTCTTTTAGGATGATCTTTATAGATCTATCCTCTAACATATCTATCCGTTGTCCTTGACACAGGCTGAACATCCTTGGATCTTGAAATAATCAAGATTCAGTTCTCACTATGCTATATCTCATACGATGTGATAGAAACAGATTTAGAGAGAATCCAATTCCATAGAATTAAAGTATGTCCCTGAAGAAAATAAATTAGTGAAGTTCATCATAGATCAGACCAAATCTCATATAATCCCATGACACTTCTTATCTCGTTAAGCTAAGATGTACTAAGAGAGGTCCAATATGAAACTATGCCATTTAATGAGATAACTGAAAAAAAAAATTGATATTGCATCCTCAATCCGATCGAAGTATCTTTAAGAATTTTTTGATTTACTTCTCTACTTTACATCTAAATTATTTGAACCTTTCAAAAATTTCAGATTTATATCTCATATACTTAGCCATACCATGACTGATTATCATTTAAGGTAATGAAATAGAGATAACTTTCTTTATTAGCACATCACATGGGCTACATACATCAAATGTGTACAAGGATAAGTATCTCAGTGATCTTTTTTCTCTTGTCCCACACGAGTAGCTTGATCATATTTTATCAAAGAGATGATGCACAAACTAGATATGACTCAACAGTCAATGAGCCCAAAAGTCTATAATTTTTTAGTTTGTTAATTATTTCTTCTCCTATACGACTTGGCCTAAGGTTCCACATATACTTAAGGTTTATCTCAACTCTGAATCTCTTAGATCCGATGGCATTCACTACTTGCTCAATTAAATTCACAGATGCATCACCATACAAATGATAGAGACCGTCTCTAAGAACTAAATTCAAACGATAATCACAAAGACAAATATCCATGGCCATAGTAGCAACTCTTGCCCTATTACCAATTTCAAGGATTACTTCCTCAGTCCTCTATCTTTTCATAGACTCTATAAAAATTACTAGAGTCTAAAACTCAACTAGAAGAAGAGAAAATCATACGGATAGTATTGAGTAATTACGACATGCCTACTCTAGATGTGTCTTTATTTCTTTAGGCTCTCCAAGTATTTACCTCTGAACTCTTTCAAGATTCCTTTGTTAGCAACAATTTGACCAGTTTAGATAAGATGCGAAGATGGTCATTCATATGATAGTTTACCATAAACTATCCATATAAACTAAACAGGGATCGCAGGATTAAATTCATAAGTAATTTCTTATGCATGGTCATGTCAAGCCTTTTAAGCTTCTTAATATCTTTGATCATTATCAAATAATGATTATAAACTGACTGTCCATCATGCATCAGATGCGCTATATGACTTTGATCACCTCACAATACTTGTAGATGAATGAATGTGTCATTGACAATGAACATGTGCTCATGCATATGTTGAGTTCATCTAACATTGACTTCAACATATAGCACCTATCTTTATTATCATTATCCATCCACTCATCAAGTATAGCTCATTGACTTTAGGCTAAACAGACTGTTAATATTAGAATAACTTGGTAGAGAGCATTGTTTAATTTTTTAAAATTAAGAATGATTCTTAAGTTTGTGAGCCAGTCTATATAACTGATTTCAGTTAATCGGTTGACATCTAATATTTGAGCTAGAGGGTTGGAAGCTGACACAATGAACAGCAGAGAGTAAAGATTCTAATTGAATATTTATACTTATTTTATAATTTATTCTAGAGACTTTTAGATGTAAAAAGACTCACTATTTTATCAGATCTCCCACACTCTCCGGGTGGAGAAACAAAAATTCTAATACGACAATCGAATTTCTAGTGGGTGTTGTGGTCCCACCGATGCCATACACCTCACCTAACAGTTATTGGTAATACGAACGAACATCGATGCATGGATAACTCTTTGTCCAGATACTTTTCTAAGCATATTGCAGCTATTTGGTTCTAAGTCATATAGGTTCATTTAACAATTATTGCCCACACTTCTTAGTTAAGTCAGACCCACCGTTCACAAGCAGGTGCAAAGCTATCATTGGGTCCCTCACCTAACAGTTATTGGGTCCAACCCTATCTTTATCTTGAAGTAACTCTTTGCTAATATAGTGGTTGCATGTTTTCGATGTAACTGAATCACTGTGACCAGTCGAGAGCAATCAACATCGGTAGCACGCTCGCACATCTACAATGGTGGAAGACCATTGGACTTAATATTTATGAAAAAATTTGAGTTTAGATCTCATCTAATCAATCATTATATAACTGATCTAATTGGCATAGGCTAAACCAAATCGTCAAGCAACCATATTTGAGATTCAATCTTTCAAATTGGCTAGGTAAGTGGAGGTTGGTGGGGGTCCCCCTGTTATTTTTCTTTGACACCAATAAATTGATCAGATCAGTAAACTAAACTAATTAAATAATCACCTTTCAATCACTTATCTTAGACACCAATTAGACAATTGATCCAAATAGATTAGCTTAGGTGATCAGATTCGAGCCATAAAGCCGAATTAGGTCCTTAGGTTAATTGATTCTACATATGGGTGTCAATCGATTTGATCAATAATAATTGTATAATTTTAAGCTCTATTGATCTCACTCTAATCAATACTTGACTCAGTTTGATGAACTGCTAAATCGATTTAGACCCAATATGATCCAATCAAAAAATTCTAGATATAATCCAATTACATGACCTAATTTGATCTACCCATGATCAATCTTTCATGCATAAATACCAATTTCAGATCTTAAATCTAAATTTTTATATCTAAATTTCTTACATGAAAAATATATTTTGATCTCAAAATAATTTTAGATCATACATACAAATATATATCATATACATGAATAAGTTCAGATCATAGAAATAAATTTTAACTCTAAATTTGCCTTCATATATCATATATATGAATCAAAATAGCTCTTGAAACTCTTTTCAGATCTAAATAATAAAATATATGTTACATATATGCTAAAAAATTAGATCTAAAATTTTATTTTAATTAAAAATTTTAACATCATTCTAGGACAATCATTCAGCATAACAAGTAATACCAGGACAATCTTATGTCAAAACGATATCAAAAACTTTCAGATCTAAAATTTTTCTCTATAGATTTTAAATTTAAATTCTAATCTCATGCATATGATGTGACTCTGATACCACTATTAAAATTTTATGATTTGATGCATGTAAAAATTTTATAAAATGAGTACGCAACAAAATTTAAAAATTTTTAGATTAAACCTAATTTAATCTAAGCATCCATAAGATCAAATCTTAAAACCATAAATAGGATCATCATATGTGAGATAGGATTCAGATACAAAAATCAAACAGAAAAAAATAAATAAAGAACATACCTTAGCATGGATCAATCTTCACTGCGAACTGATGATTATGGATGTCTTCCGAAGGTCCCTTGAAGCCACACAAGTATCCGATCTCTATGGATATCCACATGAGACTTCAATCTGATTAAAAGCTTATTGATCTCATTAGAATGCTAGCTTCCTTACAGAGATCGTATCTTGATAGTTGAAAATCTTTTTTTCTCTCAAGATACTCTTAGAGAAGAAGAAGAAGATATAAAGATATTGATCTCTACGCTAGAGATCATGAGAAGAATCTTTTCTTCTCTTTTCTTCCTAAAACCCATGTACCAAATCTCTACACTAGAGATGTAAAAATTTTATCCAACTTTTAGACAAAGAGAAGAGGAGAAACCCATGTCTAAATATGGACAAAAGATGGGAGAGAAGGTGTCCTGACAACCAACCTTTGGTTGTTGTAAGAAAGAAGGGATAGGAGCAACTTATCTCATGCCCATGGCCTTCCGCCATCCCTCTCTCCCTGATTTTTTCAAGCACAAAAACCTCTTCTTTTGGTGTCAAACCTGATCCATATCAGCCTTCACACCATCCCATACGGATGTATGGTTTAAATAGGCTAAGAGGAGATAGGTTTTGGTTAGGAGATAAGAGTCCAAACCACTTTGGACTCTTGTTTTTTGATGCCGCCCATAACTCCATTTTGCACCCAGGTTTCACATGGAAAGAATCAGATATCCCATGAATTTTACATGCTAAAAAGAGAAGGGTGTGGACCTCTTACATGCATAAAAGAAAGGGAGAAATAGGCATCCAAATCCAAGTAGGCATGGGGCTTTGATTGGTGCATAGAAAGGAAGGAATTTTATTCTCATGGGACTCTTCTTTTATATAGTTGATTTAAACCAATTTAAATCCCAACCAATTCTAATCATATTAGAAACTGATTAGACCCAAATAGATAGAAAACCAAATCTGATTTGAAGCTTAAACTATTTAGATTAAATATCATCTAATTAGAGAAGAAATCCTAGTCCTTTTAGACTCTTTCTTGGTGCTTGAGTTAAACTCAATTTAATTCTAATTCAATTAAGAATTATCCTCTCATCTAATTTGATTATCTTATAACCCAACTAGGGTTGATCAAATCAAATCTATATCAAGTTAAATTAAATCTAATTTAATCAAACTTGATGCAAGCCCTATTGTTCAATCAAATTGAGTTAATTAGTAATCCAATTGCTAATTAATCCTCCTAGAACTCACTAACTCTTTAGCGAGTTACTTAATGTAACTTTTGTATTGGATCAATCATCAATCAAATTGATAATCAAATTCTATCATGATTTATAATCATAATTCAATCATCTGATCAGTCGAAAGCCTCTTTGTGTGTGACCCCATAGGTTCTATTCTATCTGATAGTGAGATATATTGAGATCTCTATCCCAATATCATTGAAACTCTTTTTAATGGGTTAGAATCATTCCAACTCTACCCACCAAGGATCATCGATTATCAAGATGATACTCGTGGGTCTCACAATCCATCAGTGATATCTAGTAGTATGTAGTGACAACCTAGCAGAATAAAAGATGATGAACCTCTAGGTGCAATTAACGTATGATACAGTCCCTCTATCATGAGTCCTTACCAGATGACAGATCATGGATGAATCATCAAATCTCATCATTGGTCATATGATAGATTCAATCAGCTCGAGTCCATATGTGATTCTCATAAATTTTTTTTTTATTAATCACACTGCTATGGCCATAGACTTAAAGACTCAGTATTTTAAATTCCATAGGACTACTCTCATCTGCTAGGATTGATAGATTCCATCTAGGTGTACACCCTACTCCTACAGTAGACTAACTATCATCAACATCCACTACAAGGGCTTATTAAGATCTATGTTTATATGTAGTCAAACTCTAGCAGCCTCACTGCGAGCAGCTGTAGCACTGTAGGTCAAAAAATCGGTCATACAACTACAGCATCGAGAAAGCCACTAACGAGTGAGCAAATATCCATATGGCTTCTCGTGTCGATCACGCTCAGTGCTAGTTATTCTCTAACAACCACCAACACTCTCGCTCCAGTGTCACTTGTTGGAAAATGTATCCTAAAGTCAATCATCTAAGTGATAGATGATTGGAATTAGTATATGAATTATTTAATAATAATAGTTATTTGGCAAGTTCATCATAAAAGTACTATCTATTTTAAATAAAATTTAAATTATGATAAAATTCTTAGAACCACAATCAATCGATAAAGAAGATTTATCGGATGGTTCTTAAATTATTTACGATCAAATGATAAGTTATTAACAAGAACGATAACTTATCAAGTGTAGGTTGCTGTATGCCATATGCATTGGTTGTCCTCGTAACCAAGTGGTGTGGAGACACTGATATGGCATCCAAGTGAGATATAGGAGTACATCTATATTGAACGTGACCAATGTAATACTCTACTGTCAAGAGTAGTTAGCTAAGGCCAATAGGTATAAGTGTCCCTCCGATCTGAGATCACCACAGTGACTTGCAAGCAACTCACTATGCTTTGGTGCCAGACTGTCTATATTTTTAATATAGATTCGAAAGATTTTTGGGTATAGTCAAATACTTGTGAAGTCGGTGTGTGAGTCAAGATGGGATTGACCACTCCTGATTAACTTCAGGAAGAGAATGTCTCACTGTGTTTCAATTTAGCAAAATCTAGGCCTGGGTAATCCTCGTGAGGAGTCATGAGATTTGCAAAATTTTGAGATATAATAGAGATGACTTATATGAGTGATTGACAGTATACTCAAAGTTGTCTTGAGAATTATTGATCAAAAAGATGAATTATATGGTAACCATGGGTCAGGGTTCTTAGAATGTTGCTTTACATACATTCGACTTATCTGGATGTCGGGAACCATTGCTAGATGGTTACTTCAACTGGTACAAAAATTAGTTTCTATACTATCAGCTTAGATTCAAACCTATAAAGTCACACACATAAGAGGTTGTAACCTAATCAGATGGTTAATCAATGATTGAAAATCATTCTAAGGTTAAACGACCAATGTGATTGATGTTTGACCTAATGTAAGTGTTGCAGGAGGATCAATTAGCAATTGGATTGCTAAATGGCTCAATTTGATTGAGCAATTGGGCTGAGATCAAGTCTAATTAAATTTTATTCAATTAAAATTAGTTTGAATTTAATTAGATTAAGTCTAATTGGTTTATTGGATAAGCCAATTGTAAGGGAGAGCAAGTCTCTATTTGACTAGGACTTGTATGCACCTAATTCTTAATTAAGTTAGGATTTAAATCAGAATTAAATATAGTTTAATCTGATTTAATTAAATTCTTAGTTAGACTAGAATCATCATTAATTAGGTTTCAATTAATTTAGATTGGGTTCAAAGTATTTGACCTAATCTACATAAGAATCCTAGTTAGACTAGGACTCTATCTTCTCCCTTGCGCCACCTAAGAAATCTCAAGCCCACGCCCACTAATTAATTTCTAGATATTTTTTTATGATATCTACATCCAAAGAATGTTATCTCATACCACTTATTTTAGAGATTTGAATCAAATTTGATTTGATTCAATATGAAAAAAGATTTGGTTAATTATGGAAAGTGGTTTAGGTTTATCTCCTTTGTTTGAAAGAGTCCCTCTTCACAAGGACTCTTCCCTCCTCTCATGCACCAACTTTCTCCATCCTTATCCCTTCTTTTTATCACCCCTTTTGTGGTTATTTTCATGCTCTCCATGAAATTTATGAGGGAGGGGGCGTCCAACTCTTGGATGCCCCATGGACTCCTTGTTAGACTAGGTTTTATGACCTAGTCTACCATATAAAAGTTGCTGCCCTATATGAAATCAAAAAAAGAGTAAAAAATTTATGGCTTTTAGATAAAAATATCAGAGGAGAAAGAGGAAGGCATGGGTGGTTTGAGGTTCCAAAATCCTTGGAGGAGAGTCTTCAATCAAGAGATCAAAGGTTGATATCTTGTAGAGAGAAAGGTAAGAGAAAAGATTATCTTCTCTCATTATTTTTCTTTCATATTATTCTCTCTTTATTTATTGTGTTTATTATGTGATAAAATTTGAGAGAGAAAGAGGATGGAATGAGTGATTTGAATTATCAAATTCTTTGGAGAAGAGTCTTCTATCAAGAGATCAAAAGTTGATATCTTGTAGAAATAAAAGGTAAGAGAGAAGATATTTTTTCTCTTATTATTCTTTTTTAGTTTTCTTTCATATTATTCTCTCTTTATTTGTTGTGTTTCTTATGTGATAAAATTTGAGAGAGAAAGAGGATGGAATGGATGGTTTGAATTATCAAATTCTTTGGAGAAGAGTCTTCTATCAAGAGATCAAAAGTTGATGTCTTGTAGAAATAAAAGGTAAGAGAGAAGATATTTTTTCTCTTATTATTTTTTTTCAGTTTATTTTCTCTTTATTTTGTATTTTTATATGATAAAAATATGAGAGAGAAAGAGGGATGGTGTGGTGGATTCATGCTCCAATGAGTTGGGGCATGGTGATCTTATTTTGGACATGATCTGATCATGTTTTGATGAGAGAAGAAAAAGAAAAGAAGGTCTTTTCTTAAGATTTCTTTTAGAACTCTTCTTCTCCATAAATCTTGAGATTTTTTTATGAAAAAAATTAGACATCATAAGATCTGAAAGTTAAAAAAATATCTAGAGAAGAAGGTCTTCTCATGTCCTAGCATAGAGATGTTCTCGGGACATCAATCGTTGATGTACTGAAGAGAAGAACTGTCTTCTCTTAGGACTTTTTCTTTTATATTATTATTTTTGATTTTAGAGAGGTCAAAGGGTTTGACTTCTCTCTTTTTCCTCCTCATATTCTTCATCTCTTGGAATATCCAAAAGATTCGAAGAATATTTTTTAGATTAACCATCCAGAGGGATCTGCAAGAAGCTAGCACTTCGAGCAGATCTTCGTTCGACGAATCTCCAATTTTGTTACAGCCTCGTGTGGATCACCTGTAGAGGTCGGACATATTTACGGTTCCTAAGATAATAAAAAAAATCAACCACAAAATTTTCAACCTACATGAAAGTAAAAGATCTGATCTCTTCTTTTATCTAGATATGATCTAGGTTTTAGATTTGAAACTATTTCAGATCTAGGGTATTGATTTGATCAATACCAAAGCTTTTATTTTTTTAATTTATAAATACAATATGACATATTATAAGTCTTAATTGTAGGGTTTAATTATTTGATTACATATATTTATAGATTAAATTATTTAATTTATATGTTCCACTGCGTTATATTTCAAAAATATTTTAAAATTTATGCATGAAATCTTGTACCTTTTACAACAGTGGTATCAAAGTCAAGTTCTTTTATAACATGTTTAGGATTGTATTATAAATAAATCTAAAAATAAAATAATGATCGCACGGACTGTAGGTTGTCCTGCTGTAAGGTTTACCCCTTACAGTGCAAAGGTTATCCTGGTACGTTGCGATCTAAAAAATTTAAAAGGTTTAAATAAATCTTGTCATGAATGTTTTAGATTAGATCTATTTTATTTCATAATATTTTATGTAATATACATAGATTAAAATCAGCCAAGAATAAGATCTTGTGAAGGTTCTGTTTGCTGATCTAATCGGGCAAGCTCGACCAGCAATCCAGTTTGACTGAAAAGTTGGCTCAATTATTTTTCTGACTGATTTTAATTGTTAGTATTTGTTAGTGAAATAAGTCGATCCATTTGTGAAATGAGTTGACCTATTTAGTGAAACAACACTAAATTGTATTAAACCTTTCAAAAGTTGAAAATAGATTTCAAAATGCCAAACCCCAACCCTCAGCTATGAACTTTATTAAAAGAATTAAGTGATTGTTTAGGATCTAGGTTTGTGATTTAAAGATCCTAAGACAATTTCATAAAACATGGGTTAAAGGGTAATGGGTTAGCTTTGATCAAGTCATTAACTGGGTTAGACCTAGGGTTAGATTAAATATGGACTAAGTTAAAAAGTTGATCAAACCTAATTAAAAGTTAATTAGGATTAGGTCATTTCTATAGACCACTTCAATAGTTGTAGTTGATCAAAGTCCATATATCTAACAAATGGACACTGATCGTGGCTCAGCGGCTGAGTCCGAATCTTTAGACAGATCAAATCAAAACTGATAAACTAGTTGGTGTCTAAGGTAAATCTGACCAGTGATTTTTAATTGGGAGCTCACTTACCTGACTATTTCTGATGGTGTCTAAGGCAAGCTTTGGCAAACCCTCCCACCGATCATACTTACCTGACCAATGTGGTTAATTAGGTCTTGATTAGGTTGCTCATTGATTCGTGCTAACCCATGTCACATAGGAAATCAGTGAGTCTGATTTCATTCAGTGAGACTGATCTAGGTGCCCATGGATCAAATTTGATCCTAGTCCTTGTTAATGACTTGAGAAGTCAGTGGGAGGACTTGACTTGGTGAAGTCAGTGGGAGCAAATTGATCCATGTCTTTTCTATCCTTAAATCACTAATACTTTTAAATCTTCTAAAATTATTAGGTCTTTAAAATAATAAAGTTATGGAGATAACTGAGTCATAGCCTCACATTAAGGTGTTTGATAATGAGTCTATTAACTCAATAATCATTGCAGACCCAAAGGCCTGGTGCTTGTTGACTAATGAAATTATCACTCATCATATGATGACTTAGAAGTATCTCTCTAATGATGGTTAGGTGAGCCAACCAAAGTTGGGCTTAATCATTCATTGGTTAGATATACCAAGTATGGTCATGTTAATGGTTGGACCTAATCGGATCCTTACAGTGGAGGTCAAAGCCTACTAATTAGATTTCTGGGGCAAAATTAAATTACTAGAAGTTGTTTGAAGAAATAATTGGTTAATGAACCTACCCGTAGATGCAGATGGATTGGCCGACCAAAGTCGGACTTATGTGTAGTCTATGTGGATTCTAGAACCTACTAAAAAATTAAAGTAATTTTCGAATTGAAGGTAGAGGCTACCAATTTAAACAAAATAGTGGAAGAACCTTGAGACTAAAGTTCAAGTCTCTAGGCTTAAAATAATTCATATACATTAGGTCATTGTTCTCTTTTCTCAAAATAAGGCTAAACCTTAATTGCTCCAATAGCTATTAGACAGTGATGACTTATGGGACCCAACTTCATTAATTAGTATCGAAAGTTGAATTTGGTTCAGCAGTATGAATGGGTTCGTATTGGGGCTTCTTAGTCCAGTCAAAATAATTAGTCCAAAATTGATCCAAATCAAGCATGTTGCTTCTACTGTAAGAAGCAGGGTCATAGGAAGAAGAATTATCTTGCTTTCCTTGGCCATAATAGGCTGAACAAGAGAAAGGAGTAAGAGTTGCTCATCAAGGATGTTATATGATAACACCTTAAAGTTTTCCTATGTAATTCTACTACCTAGGTATTAGATACCATGGTCTTATGTAATTTATTGCTAGGACTATAAGTAAGTGGAATGTTTAAAAATGGTGAAAAATTCTTGAATATTAGAAATGAAAGTCTTATTCCAATCCTAACTTTAGGAATTATAGAGCTTATTTTCAAATATTATCATTTAGAGTAATTGTTACTATTGTTCATTGTTTATGATAAATATAATCTTTGTTGATCTTTTGGCCAAAGACGATCATCATTCATTAATAAAGAAAGATTATTGTGATATTATTATGAATAATGTTATAATAATACATGGACAATAAGGAAATGATATTTAATATTTACACAGCCTATTAAGTGTAATGTACACACCCAAGTTAGATAATGTCATGGATGTCCATCTTTGGCTTCGTCACCTTGACAAGAATAGGATAAATAGATTAGCTTGAGAGAGAAACCTCGACATCAATGATTGTGAATCATTGATAGCCTGTGAGTCTTATCCTCTTGGAAAGATAATAAAGTCACCTTTTAATGAAAAAGGTGAGGGAGCTGATAAAGTTCTAAGTCTCATACATAGTGATGTATGTAGACCTGTGAACTTAAGTGCCAGAAGAAGATATTAATATTTCATTACAGATGACCTATCTGGGCATAGGTGCGTCTGGCCTGAATCATTTGAAATGTTCAAATGATTCAATAATGAAAGATTGAAACAAACTGGATAAGGTGTTAGAACTCTTCGATCAGATCGAGGAGGCGAATACTTATCAGTGAGTTTATGACATATCTAGGAGAGAATTGGATTCTCTCTCAGTGGATTTCTTTTCAGAATAAAGTGTATCTGAAAGGAGAAGTTGAACTTTGTTAGACATGGTTCAATCCACGATAGGGTTCACTTCTTTGCCTGTTTCAGGATTGTGCTCTTTGTGATTACCTATTTTACTTTGAAAATATACTGAGTAAGTCTGTTGTGCAGATTCCATATGAGATATACATCAGACATAGACCTAGACTCTCTCACCTTTGGGTTTGGAGTTGATCAGCCTATGTCAAAGGTTTGCATATAGATAAACTTGGTTTTTGGTCCAATAAGTATTTAAGGGTTACTAATTCTATCATGCTGAAGAACATAAGATGCTCATCAGCAGTAGGGCATTCCTTTTGGAAAGGAGTTCCTTAGAGAAGGAACTGATGTCGATCAAGTTAAACTTGAAAGTTTGACTAGTAGAAAATGAACCAACATAATCTAGTAAACCTACATAACCAGATTTGATTAGATCAAACTCAGAGCCCATTAAAGTAACACCTTTAAGGAGATCTGGTAGAGTACTGCATTAGCTGGACAGACACTTCAGTGTCAAGGTCTGGGATGATGATCCTGTTGATCTCGATGAGATTAACAAGGATCCAATCACCTATAGGGATGCAATGCAGTGGTGTAACTCTGAGAAGTGGCTTGGAGCTATTAAATCTAAATTGAAGTCCATAAAAATCAATAGTATATAGATACTAGATGATTCACCTGAAGGGATAAAACCCATTAGGTGTGAATGAATTTTTCAAAAGGATCAGAGTAGCGCAGACGGGAAGGTGGAGATCTATAAAGCCCATTTTCGCTATTATCCCAGAGTTGGAACATATGTTTTGAACATATATCTTTGTTATGAATAAAGAGGAACCCTACATTTATAAGTGGGCAAAATATTCTGTAGTGCTATTTCTTGTGTTGTCTGTGGATAAAATTCTCTTAATCAGGAATGACATTCTAGCATTGCAAAGAATAAAGGTTTGGGTGTCATCTAATTTCTCCATGTTCAAGATCAAATATAGTATACTCACTAATTGTAGTGAGCATATACCAGTCTGATCTAAGTAAAACCACTGGAAGATTGTATAGACAATCCTTAAGTATTTAAGAAATACTAAGGTCCAGTGACTCAAATATGAAAATACTGACTTTAAACATGTGGATGTTTTGATTTCAGTCAGATCAAGATGACAACAAGAAAGTATCAGATCGTACCCTAATCGTAGGAGCAATCTACTGAAAAAGTTTCAAGCAGGATACTTTAGCCTACTCAGTTAGTGATGTAGAGTACATCGTAGCATATGATGCTGCCATGTATGTTGTGTAGTTGCTGAGCTTCATTAGCAGGTTGGGAGTGGCACCCTCCATCGATGGTCCAGTCCTATCATAGCTCTGGAGCCATAAATCTGGCTAAAGAACTGAAGGACCAGCATACTCTGTATTGCTATCACTTTTGATTTTAGATCAGGGTGACATCGATCTTTGGAAGATCGATGATAAAGGAGAACTTAACCGACCCATTTGCTGAGGCCTCAAATTAAGAAGTTTTACGAACTCAAGTGGAAGATAGGATATTTGATATCATTCTGATTGACTTTAGTACAAATGAGAGTTGTTGAAAAATATATCCTAAAGTCAATCATCTAAGTGGTAGATGATTGGAATTAGTATATGAATTATCTAATAATAATAGTTATTTGGCAAGTTCATCATAAAAGTACTATCTTCTTTAAATGAACTCCTAAATTATGATGAAGTCCTTAGAACCACAATCAATCGATAAAGGAGAATTTATCAGATGGTTCTTAAATTATTCACGATCAAATGATAAGTTATTAACAAGGACGATAACTTATCAAGTGTAAATCACTGTATGCCATATGCATTGGTTATCCTCGTAATCAAGTGGTGTAGAGACACTGGTATGACATCCAGGTGAGATATAGGAGTACATCTGCATGGAACATGAAATGTAACACTCTACTATCAAGAGTAGTTAGCTAAGGCCAATGGGTATAAGTGTCCCTCCGACCAGAGATCACCACGGTGACTTACAAGCAACTCACTGTGCTTTGATGCCAGACTGTCTGTATTTTTAATATAGATTCAAAAGATTTTTGGGTACAGTCAAATACTTGTGAAGTCGGTGTGTGAGTCAAAATGAGATTGACCACTCCTGATTAACTTCAGAAAGAGAATATCTCGCTGTGTTTCAATTTAGCAAAACTTAGGCCTGGGTAATCCTCATGAGGAGTCATGAGATTTACAAAATTTTGAGACACAATAGAGATGACTTATATGAGTGATTGACAGCATACTTGAAGTCATCTTGAGCATTATTGGTTAAAAAGATGAATTATATGATAATCATGGGTCAGGATTCTTAGAATATTGCTTTGTATACATTCGACCTATCTGAATGTCGGGAACCATTACTAGATGGTTACTTCGATTGGTACAAAAATTGATTTTTGCACTATCGGCTTAGGTTTGAACCTATAGGGTCACACGCATAAGAGGTTGTAACCTAATTAGATGGTTAATCAACGATTGAGAATCGTTCTAAGGTTAAACGATCAATGTGATAGATGTTTGACCTAATGCAAGTGTTGCAGGAGGATCAATTAGCAATTGGATTGCTAAATGGCTCAATCTGATTGAGCAATTGGATTGAAATCAAGTTTAATTGAATTTAATTTAATTATAATTAGTTTGAATTTAATTAGATTAAGTCTAATTGGTTTATTGGATAAACCAATTGCAAAGAAGAACAAGTCCTATTTGACTAGGACTTGTATGCACCTAATTTTTAATTAAGTTAGGATTTAAATCAAAATTAAATATGATTAAATATGATTTAATTAGACTCATAGTTGGACTAGGATCATCATTAATTAGGTTATAATTAATTTAGATTGGGTTCAAAGTGTTTGACCTAATTTACATAAGAATCCTAGTTAGACTGGGACTCTATCTTCTCCCTTGCGCCACCTAAGAAATCTCAAGCCCACGCCCATTAATTAATTTCTAAATATTTTTCTATGATATCCACATTCAAGGAATGTTATCTCACATCACTTATTCTAGAGATTTGAATCAGATTTGATTTGATTCAATATGAAAAGTGGTTTAGGTTTATCTCCTTTGTTTGAAAGAGTCTCTCTTCACAAGGACTCTTTCCTCCTCTCATGCACCAACTTCCTCCATCCTTATCCCTTTTTTTGTCACCCCTTTTGTGGTTATTTTCATGCTCTCCATGAAATTTATGAGGGAGGGGGCATCCAAGAGTTGGACGCCCCATGGACTCCTTGTTAGACTAGGTTTTATGACCTAGTCTACCATATAAAAGTTGCCACCCCATATGCTATCAAAAAAAAGTCAAAAATCCATGGTTTTGGATAGAAATAGTAGAGAAGAAAGAGGAAGGCATGGGTGGTTTGAGGTACCAAAATTTTTGGAGCAGAGTCTTCAATCAAGAGATCAAAGATTGATATCTTGTAGAGAGAAAGGTAAGAGAAAAGATTATCTTCTCTCATTATTTTTCTTTCATATTATTCTCTCTTTATTTTTTGTTTTTTTATGTGATAAAATTTGAGAGAGAAAGAAGATGGAATGGGTGGTTTGAGGTATCAAATTTCTTGGAGAAAAATCTTCTATCAAAAGATCAAAAGTTGATGTCTTGTAGAAACAAAAGGTAAGAGAGAAGATGTTTTTCTCTTATTATTTTCCTTTTCAATTTATTTTTTTTTTATTTTGTATTTTTATGTGATAAAAATTTGAGAGAGAAAGAGGGATGGTGTGGTGGATTCCTGCTCCAATGAGTTGGGGCATGGTGATCTTATTTTAGACATGATCTGATCATGTTCTGATGAGAGAAGAAAAAGAAAAGAAGGTCTTTTCTTAAAATTTCTTTTAGAACCCTTCTTCTCCATAAATCATGAGATTTTTTTATAAAAAAAATCAGACATCATAAGATCTGAAAGTTAGAGAAATATCTAGAGAAGATCTTCTCATGTCCTAGCATAAAGATGTTCTCAGGACATCAATCGTTGATGTACTGAAAGAGAAGAACTGTCTTCTCTTAGGACTTTTTCTTTTATATTATTATTTTTGATTTTAGGGAGGTCAAAGGGTTTGACTTCTCCCTTGTTCTTTCTCATATTCTTCATCTCTTGGAATATTCAAAAATTCAAAGAATATTTTTTAGATGAACCATCCGGAGGGATCTACAAGAAGCTAGCACTTCGAGCAGATCTTCGTTCGACGAACCTCCAATTTTTTTGCAGCCTCGTGTGGAAAACCTATAGAGGTTAGATGCATGTGCGGCTCCAAAGGCAATAAAAAAAATTAACCATGGAGTTCTCGACCCGTATGAAGGTAAGAGATCTGATCTCTTCTTTTATCTAGATATGATCTAGGTTTTAGATCTGAAACTGTTTCAGATCTAGGGTATTGATTTGATCAATACCAAAGCTTTTATTTTTCTAATTTATAAATACAATATGACATGTTATAGATCCTAATTGTAGGGTTTAGTAATTTGATTACATGCATTTATAGATTAAATTATTTAATTTACATGTTCCACTGTGTTATATTTCAAAAATATTTTGAAATTCATGCATGAAATTCTACACTTTTTACAACATCACTACACTGCAGACTCGAGACTCATCTGTTCGAAGAAAATAATCCATGTACTAATCTATCTAGGTCAATCACCATCCCCATAAGGATCCTATGACTAAGAGTAATTTAGAAATTAATCATCAATGACACATGTCGCAAATTTTCAACTCTTTTTGAATATGTGTCATCATCTTGTTAATCCCTTAGATGATTTATGGACACATGAAACATAAATGGTAATATAAATGCTCATAAAGTACAAAATCATATCTTAGAAATATAATATGCATCAGTTAAGATTAGCTTTTAGGGCATACATCCAATATCTTGCCCCCGCCAATCCTCCTCAGCTCCTGAGCTCTCCTTAAGACTTATGGGATGACCGCCTCCACCACTGAAGACCCTGGCTTGCTCCTTTCTGCCACCTTGGAGAATGTTGTAGATACTCTTCTGCTCGACAGTCGCATCAACTATTGCCCTGGACTTCTCCAGAAAGCCTGTGTTGCTTCTACACCAGCACTCACTGTATATCCTAACACGATCTCCTCAGAACAACACCACTTTGAACTTGTGCCAAACTCTCTCTCCAATTGTGAAGCCACCTCTGCCTGGTGCTCCACCTGAAACTGAAGTCCTTTTATTGCTGCAGAAATTTCTGACTCTATAATCAAGTCTGTTAAGGCCAATCGCCCAACGCTATCTTGCTGGACCTGCCACTGCATCTCGAACACCATCGTTGTCCTTTCGGATGCTCCGCACTCTGTGGATTCCTCCGAAGTCATCTCGGATACACCACACCTGTGGGCTCCTCCGAAACCACCAAGAGCTCATCTGACTCTTTTGATTCAATGACTGATCCAATGGAATCTGAGCTAATCCTTTCTCCTCTCTTTCTCTTAAGCAGACACTCCTGCTTAAAATGCCCTGTTATACCATACTTGTAGCACTTCCTAGCCTCCTTGCTGCCTCCCTGTTGAGATTGTCCCTGTTCCACCTGTCCGCACTTTTTTTTCCCTTTCTTGGGCTGCTTTGACACCGCAAGACCCTCTGAAAAGACCTCTTCATCATTCGTTCCCACTGCTCATGGGACTTAGCACTAATATGATCTCCTCATATACTAGCATCTCCTTAGCATACAGCAGTGTAGTCACCAATGGATCGAAACTCTCTAAAAGCGAATATAATAGCAACAAGCTTTTGTCCTCCTCTTCAAACTCCACCCCTATATTGAGCAAATCTATACTCATCCAGTCAAACCACTAAATATGCCCCACAACATCCTCATCTTCTTGCATCCGGAGACTGTATAGTTGCTTCTTTAGCACCAACTTGTTGTACATAGTCTTTTCTATGTACAACTGGTGTAACCTTGACCACAAATCCCAAGATGACCTCTCTTCCAACATGCTGTAAAGCACCTCATCTGCCAAACACGCCCTAATCATGGTGCATGCCCTTTTCTCCAAAGACACCCACTGCTTGTCATCAATTCTCTCCGCCCTGTCCTCTAAGGCTGAATCCAATCCCATCTGCACCAGCAAATCCTCCACCCTCACCTTCCACATGGTGAAACTCTCCTTCTCATCAAATTTCTCAAATCCTATCTTCATCCCACTTTTCTCCATGACCAAAAAATCCAATCAAACAAAGCACACAAGATGGATCCAAGAATTACCTGACTAGGAGATTGTGGATAACAGCCTCCAGATCTCTTCCTTTTTCACAAAACCTCGGAGAAAGCCCTAGACTTGATCCTCCTACTATTTTCCTACTGCAGACACCTCCTTGATCTTCTTTTCTTCCTCCTCCATGCTCAATCGAGCTTTGATACCAATTGTTGCGATCTGGTGCCTCCTTGATACCAATGGTGGATTGATATCTTGCATGGAACCTGGGTGTTAAATTAGCAAACCAAAGAGGAGATCAAAGAAAATGCGGAAGCCCTAGATTGGAAAATGGATGAGAGCATGAGAGAGAGAGCAAGAGGTGGCTAGAGAATTTAGGAGAAAAAGCTCTATTTTGATTCCTTTGTCTTAGGGTTTACAATATACAAGTATATATACCATGTACATGGACCAAACCCTGAGCCCAAAAAACTCCTTAGGCTAACCCAATACATGAAAACACTCACCGAGCCCAAGTCTCATATGCTCTCATCTCTTGGACTTATTCTCCAATTCAAACCCTTGGTTAGCCACCCTTGGAACTCATAAATCCGAGTCCCAAGCCCTAGGATCAATGACCAATCCTAGCCCAAATAGAAAACTTGTGTACTGCTGTTCCCCTAGTTCAAGTCGACTCGGTCAGAGCTCGAATCGACTCGACTGCACTTGAGTCAGCTCGGCACTATACCAGTAGTGTGCCATGCTAGAAACACTCTATTCTGTTACTCAAGTCGGCTTTCTCAGGGTTCGTGCCGACTTGACATTGATTCGAGTCGACTCCTCTACTGGAAGAAGCATATCTTAAGCCATTTTCCTTGATTTCTCGCTCCACCTTGTGTCCTCAAGTATTTGGAGCTCCAACCAAGTCCCTCAAAGTCCTCATCACCAAATCTCGAGTTCATGGAAGCTGTGCACCGCCTCCACCCTAGGACCACATCTATCCTAGCCCTAGGATCCAAATCCAGTCCTAAACACCCAGAGCCACCAACCCCAGCTCCTCTTGTGGCCTCCTAAGGCTTGGGAGCACCACACAAATCCTACAGCAAGCATACCGATATGATGAGTCATCCGTCGAATAGTGAGGTATGAAAAAAATTTGATGCTTGCCCCTTCATTTGCTCTGAAATCATGCAATATCTGATTGAATCTATCCACGGATGGATTTACACCATTTAGTCATGTAGTGGTCTCTTATTCATGTTGGCTAGTTTTTATTACTCCATACAATCTATCATCCAGGATGTGCATGAAAGAACATAATATCTTTCTTACATTAGTCATTCCTGGACCACAACATCCTGGTAGAAGTATTGATGTATATCTAAGGTCTCTTATTGATGAGCTAAAATTCTTATGGTCCGATGGCACACGTACATTTGACGTATCGAAGAAGCAGAAGTTTGTAATGAAGATTGTATTAATGTGGACCATTAATGATTTTTCTGCTTATGGGATACTGCCAGGATGAAGCACTCATAGGAAGCTAGTATGTCCTTATTGCATGGAGAATACAAAATCATTTCAATTTGAGCATGGTCGTAAGCCTTGCTGGTTCGATTATCATCGTTAATTTCTCTTCGAGCATCATCATTTTCAAAAGTAGTAGGACAGTTCCAGGAGGAATAAGATAGAAAAGGACCGTACACCCCCGTGCCTCAATGGTATAAAAGTATTTCAGAGGGTATCCCAAATAAACAAAATCCAGTTGGGCATACTATTTGATAAGCAAAAATCTCGGAGGTTCGATAGAACTCATAACTGGGTGAAGCATAGCATCTTTAAAAAATTACTATACTAGTCCATCAATTTGATCCATCATAACCTTGATGCCATGCACATTAAGAGGAACGTATTCGATAATATTTTTGAAGGAAAAAATATCCGATCAAGATCGGATCACTAGGGTGCATCTGAAAATTTTTTTATTCTAAAACTTTATAACCTTGATAAATTACCTTGTATGTAGTGGAATAAGGATCAAAATCCTCAGTGAGTTACTTGAATCTAATACCTTGCGAGGTCTAAAAGCACAGACCCTCTACTTCGTGCGCATGCCAAGCCCGTAGGAAAAAGGGATGAAGCCCCGAGATGTTGCACCTTTCGAAGGGCAGCAAGGGATAGAGGGGATCTGATCTTGGATGTGACTCTTCATGCCAAGAATGTAGATGCCAAGAAGAAGAGTGCCCAAAAATCTCCATGCCAAGGAAGAAGGGACGCCTCCCTTTCTTTGTCACTCCAATACCCTCTCTTTTCACAGATGATGTGGGAAATATTTTGTCGCACAAAATTTTGCATGGCCACCGATACTTAGAGGACCTCCCTGTTTATAGATAACACCCCACGACCCAAAGGATCAGGACTCTTAATTCAAACCCAATTTGAATTGGTCTTTATCCTTATCAAATAAGGAGATTGGACGCCAACCTACACATGAACTTTCTTCACACGCACACAAAGGAATTGGGGCAGAAAAAATTCAGCACCCACTCCCTTCCTTTGTTGGCCACTATGAGAGAGAGTCTCAAATATTTTGAACTCTATGGATCTAATCCAAATTAAGCTTAATTCGAAACCAATTTGAACCTGATTCGAACCAAATTCGAATAGGCTGTCCATCCCAATCTGATTAAGATTCAAATCCAAGTCTAACTTAAATTTTTAATCCAATTAATCTTAATTAAATTTAATTTAATTAAATCAGATCTAATTTAAAATAATCAGTACTTAAATTTAATCTTTCATGAATCTCTTGGATCATAGATCAGATCATATTCATCCCCAGAATTAAACTCGTACCTCATGTCCAGTGCTAGCTCAACATAGTCAACTGTTTAATCCTATATGACCCTTAACTTAATTCTTAATTAAGCTAATTTATTTATTTAATCAAGTCATATACTTTCAAATTGAATACATAGATGTTAGATCAATTCTTTCCTATATTGCTTGACTTTCTGCATGACTCCATAGGTTCGAACATTAAGTCGGTAATATAGGAACAATTTTCTGTACTAATCGAAGTTATCATTTAGCAATGGTTTCCAACATCCGGATAGGTCAAATATGTGTAAAGTAATATTCAAGAATCTATGCATATGGTTACCGCATAATTCATCCCTTTGATCCTGAATGTTCAGGATAATCTAGGATTTAACTGTCAATCGTGAATGAGTCATCCACATTGTATTTCAACTTTTCAAATCTATCACATAGATTATCCTAGTCGAGACTTTATTAAATTAAAATATAGTGATGCATTGTCTCCTATAATTTGGAGGGATCAATTCCATCTTGATCCACGCACAAACTTCAAATATTTGACTATACTCAATAGCCTTCCATCACTGTATTAGAAGTACAGATAGTTTGATATCAAAGTACAGTGAGTTACTTGCAATTCACTATGGTGATCTTAGATCTGAGAGACACTTATGTCCATACACTTCACGAGCTACTCTTGACAGCAGAGCGCTCAGCAAGTGAGTCATTTATTCAGTGATGATGTACTCCTATATCTCAACTGTATGCCATACTAATGTATTCCACTCTTTGGTTACGAGGACAACCAACCTATATGGCACACAGTGACCAACACTTGATAATCATCATCATCTTTTTAATGACGTATCATTTGATCACGAACATGTTTAAAAATTATTTGATAAGTCCTCCTTTATCGATTCTATTATAGTTCTAAGGACTTCATCATATAAATTAAGAGTTCTATAGGAAAGATGTCAATATGATGAACATATCAAAATAGCTTTTATTCATTAATAAATAATTTATATACAAGAGTCCAATTATTTACAATAAGCTATTTAATTTTAGGATACATTTTCTAACAACTCTCACTTGGATTAAAATCAATCAGAGCAGTTTCTTATACCCATCCTCCACTTGTGATTATCGAACTCTTTAATCCTGAGAGCTTTAGTAAAGGGGTCAGTCAGATTTTCATTTTCATCAATCTTCTACAGCTTGATGTCACCTCGATCTACGATCTCATGGATAAGATGATAACATCACAGAATGTATTTAGTTCTCTGTATAGTAAGATTGGACCATCAATAAAGAAAATCATCCTAAGTTCACTGATGAACTTTCTTAACCAAACAGTCTTTTTTGCAGCATCGGATGCCGCAATATATTTCACTTCGCATACAGAGTCAACCATCGTGTGTTACTTGAAATTCTTCCAGCATATTGCTCCTCTATTCAAGGTGAGCATGTAGTCTGACACACTTCTACTGTCATCATAATCTGATTGAAAATTAAAATCAGTATATCCCATAAGTTTCAAGTCAGTGTCTCTATAGATAAGTCATTGGTCCTTAGTATTTCTCAAATACTTAAGAATTATCTTCACAACCTTCCAATAATTCTCATCCAGATCAAACTAGTATCTACTCACTATTCCTAGTAAATAGGCTACATCCGATCTCGTATACATCATGACGTATATGATAGATCTCACTATCGAAGTATATGAGATTCTACTCATTACTCTCTCTCTCTTGAGGGATTGTCGGACAATCCTTCTTTGAGAAAGTAATTTTATGGCTTATCAAAAGATAGCTCCTTTTAAAATTCTCTATATTGAACTGTTTCAACATGGTATCGATGTACATGGATTGGGATAACTCAAGAATCCTTCTAGATCTATCTCTA
This sequence comes from Elaeis guineensis, assembly GCF_000442705.2. NCBI lineage: Eukaryota > Viridiplantae > Streptophyta > Magnoliopsida > Arecales > Arecaceae > Elaeis > Elaeis guineensis. Next base: position 40,558,927 of record NC_026000.2, on the reverse strand, counting down.
TAGATATTCATCCCTAGGATGCAGGATACTTCTCCCAAATCCTTCATGTAGAACTGCGATGATAGCCACAGCTTTATACTTTGCAAAGCTGGAATTTTATTTTCTATTAAGAGTATGTCATTTATATACAATACAAGAAAGATAACTATAGAATCGTTAGCCCATTTATAGACGTAAGGCTCTTCTCCATTCCTAACAAAGCCATACATTTTGATCATTTTATCAAAATATATATTCCAACTCTTGAATGATTGCTTCAGATTATAAATGGATCTATTTAGCTTGCACATTTTAGATTCATCTGTGGATATGAACCCTTCAGGTTATATCATATACATTTCTTCTTCCAACTTTCCATTAAGAAAAATGATTTTGATATCTATTTGTCAGATCTCATAATCTAAGTATGCTGCTATTGCAAACATAATCAGGATGGACTTGAGCATTATCACAGGAGAGAATGTCTCATCATAGTCAAACCATAACGCTGACGATATTCTTTGACAATTAGACAGACTTTATAGGTCTCCACCTTCCCATATACTCCTCTTTTTCTCTTAAAAATCTACTCACACCCTATAGATTTAATCTCTTTGGATGGATCAACAAGTGTCCATACACCATTAATCTCCATAGACTCCATCTCAAATTTTATGCTTCAAGCCATTTCTCATAGTTAAGCCTTTGCATAGCATCCATGTAGATGATCGGATCCTCATCGTTCTCATCTAGTTCGATAGAATTATCATCTCAATTTAAGAAACCATAATATCTTTCTAGTTGATGCGGTACTCTATCGAATCTCCTCAATGGTACCTTTACAGGCTCTAGATTTGATTCTTCAACTAAATCTGATTCTGTATGTACCAATTTTTTTACCTCACGAACTTCATCAAGTTCGATTTTAGTGCCATCAATTTCTTCACTAAAAAACTCTCTTTCTAGAAAGATTGTTCTATTACTGATGAACATATTTTGTTCTTCAGCGAGATAGAAATAATACCCTTCCATTTCCTTAGTGTATCCTACAAATAAGCATTTATCAATTCTGGATCCAAGCTTGTCTGTCTTTAAATGTTTGACCTAAGCCAGATATCTCCAAATCCTTGGGTATGAGAGCACCAGCTTACACCTTATTCATATCTTGTATGGTATTTTATTGATAGACTTGCTAGGGACCTTATTCAATACGTAGCAGGCAGTATCAAGAGCGTAACCCTAAAAGGAGATTGGTAGAGTCGCAAAGCCCATCATGGATCGAACCATATCAAACAGTGTTTAATTTTTCTTTTCAAACATCCCATTATGTTGTGGTGTTCTAGGAGGGATCCATTATGACAGAATCCTATTCTCTTCTAGATATATCAAAAAATCACTGGTGAGGTATCCACCTCCTTGATCTGATCGAAGAGTCTTAATATTTTTTTCAATCTATTTTTCTACTTCACTATGAAATTATTTAAATATTTTAAATGATTTAGACTTATACTTCATAAGGTAGATGTACCTATACCTTGATAGATCGTCACTAAATATAATGAAGTAATACTATCCTCCTCTGCACCTATATTTATAGGTCCACATACATCACTATGTAGACTTAGAACATCACTGACTCGCTCACCTTTTTTCTTAAAAGGTGACTTGGTCATCTTATAAGAAGACAGGATTCACAGGTCAGTGATGATTCATAATTATTAATTTTGAGGATACCTCTTTATTTAACCTATCTATCCTGTTCTTATTTACATGACCTAGCCTGCAATGTCAAAGATATGTTCTGTGATATTATCTATTTGAAGATACTTGTTTGATGTGTATATTATACTAACAGACTGTGATAAGAGGTATATGCCATGTTTTAATTATCCTCATATGATTTTAGTATCATTCATAATGATATCATAAAAATTATTTTTTATTAAAAATTTAAAATCAAATTTGGTCAAAAGACCTACAGAGATGATATTCATCATAAGAAAGGATAATAATGACACTCATCTAATATGATACTATAAGACTCGAAAACAAGCTGCATAGTTCCTAAAGCTAGAACTGAAACAAGGCTTTCATCTCCAATGTTCAGAAACCACTCATCTTCTCTAAACTTCCTATTGATCTGTAGTCCCTGCAATGAATTACAAATATTAATTAGATTTTTGATATCCAATATCCAGATAGTAGTATCACAGATAGAGAAATTATAAGGAATTATCATATAAATACCTTATATAGCAACAGATTGCTTGTTTCTTTTCTTTGGCTTGTTTGGGTCAAGAAAAGTTATATATGCAGGACAGTTCCTCTTCTAACAACTCAGCTTCTTGCAAAAGAAGTATTCTACTTGACTCTTGTCGACTTTCGACTTCTTGCTCTGCTTCAGCTTTGGAACGACAGTACAATTCTTTTATACTTTTTCTTCTTTCCTCTCTTAGAGGATCGATGACCTACTGATGAACCTCCCACCACATGCATCAGCTCCTTCTGGAGCTGATGATCCTTCTTGAATGTCTGCAGCAATCCTAGCAAACTATGGTAGTTCATTACAAACTTGATCATTCTATAATGACTCAAGAAAGATAGGCAGGATTTTGATAGCGAGTTCAGGATAGCATCCTTACCCAATTATTCATGTAACAAAAAGTCAAATTTGCTCAAGCATTCAATCTACTCAATCATGTATAATACATGATCAGTGACTGATGTCTCCTCTCACATACAGATATTGAAAATAATACATAAGATTTTATATCTCTTAGCATCCTTAGGGGTGCCAAAGGACTCATTCAATATTTGAATCACTTACTCTGAATATGCATCCTCAAACTTACGACTAAGTTTATCATTCATGGCTACCCTCATAATACAACGTATAGCCGTGTGATCATTGAGCCACTTCAAATAAGTATCTCTCATCGCACGGGATGCATTAGCAACATGTTCTTCAGGTGCTAGATTCATAAGCACATATAAGATCTCTCATGCTCTAGGACGATCTTCAACTTATGATATCAACTATTAAAGTTAGATCTGATAAGCTTGTCACTATCAACAACAAGTGGAGCGATAGTGTATTAGTTATTGCTAAAAAAAATTAAAAGCTTATTAGTATATGAATTATTTTAATCCTAAATATATAGACTTTAGTTTAAAGATTCTCTCACTATTTTATACAAATTGATAGCCTCCACCTTCAATTTGAAGAATTACATTAATCCTTTCGCGGGTACTAGAATCCACACAGACTATATTTAGGCCTGAGTGTAGCTCGGCTAACCCTAGTGCATCTACGGATAGGTTCTTAACTAATTATTTCTCTAAATAATTTCTAGCAATTAGATTTTGCCCTAGACCTATCTTCATCTGGCATGGGGTGCCTCCATTGAATATCTGGTTAGATCCAACCATTAACATGATTACACCTATTGCATCCAACAAACGAATGCCCAAGTTCGAGTGTGGCTTGGCCAACCTAACCATTGATCTAAAAAACATAACTAGGTCATCATATGATGAATGATAATTTTAATACCCAATAAATAATAGCGTATGGTGCCTCCAATGCTTATTTAGATAATTGGATGTATGATCATGCACCTTAATGGAAGGTTATGAACTAGTTATCTCTATAACTGTATCATTTTAAGAACTTAATAATTTAGAAGATTTAATTTAATGATTCGAGAATAAGAAAAGATATTGACCTATAAGTCATAAATCCTCCCATTGACTTCACCAAATCATGAAGAGGACTAGAGACAAGCTTATCCAGAGACATCTAAATCAGTCAAACTGATTTACCTTAATAAAATGGGTCAACTCGAATCAATCAATGATCTAATCAAAAATATAATCTACCAAATTGATCAGATAAGTGAGATCGATGGGAGGGTCTGCCTCAGCTTACCTTAGACACCATTGAAATGGTTAGGTAAGCTGACTGTCAATTAAAAATCACTGATCGAATTGCCATACTTATCTTAGATACCAATTGATCGACTATTTTTTATTCAATCAGCCAAAGGACTCGGGCTAAACCATTAAGCTACAATCAGCTCCATTTGGTATGGTTAAAAATATGAACTTGATCAAGCTACAACTATTGAGGTTGATCTAAAGAAATTCTAACCTAATCTAATTCAATTTTTGATTAGATTTAATCAATTTTTGTAATTAGTTCATATTTATTTCTAACCCTAGGTCTAACCCAGTTAGAAGATCTGATTCAAGCTAACCCATTGCCCAATGATTTATGAAGTATCTTAACATCTTCAATTTTTAAATCTAGATCTTTTAAACTTAATTCCAAATTAAGTATGTGAACCATGTATTTCAGTTTGTAAAACTATTTTATTAGGATTTCAAGTGAAGCATAGATCATACATTTCAAATCTTAAAAATATAATTTTTAGATCTAAGTTTAACCATTAAACATGTATCAATCTAATCTAAATTTTGTATATACATCATATACATCATAAAAAATTTAGATCTCTTCATATTACATCATATGCAACTTACAATTCAGATTTTAAAACTAATTTTTGTATCTAAATTTATTTTATTAAAATTATAATTAATCATAAATTATTTTAGACCTAATCTAAATATATTTATAACTAAAATAATTTTAAAATTCTTATCATTATTTTTTTTTATGAGACTTGATCACAATGGCACCCTTATTTATCATAAGAGAACCTATCAAATGGACAAGAGAGGGACTTAATCCCTCCTTTCTCTTATGATCGGATGGTCTGGTGATCAATTCAATTCGAGTACTAGGCTATTAAGAATAGAAATCTAATTTTAAAAAATTAATTACATCAACATATATATTGTCAAATAATCTAAGCGTGCATATGATAATACAAATATGATATGCATCTAATCTTATTAGTGAAAGAAAAATCGTCTTTTTCCTGTGTAGGATCTTCCAGATTTCATCAAATCTGGGGCGGAATAAATTTTAATTTCATCCTACACTATTTTAGATCTAATATCTATTAGATCTAATTTTATTATCTGATATTTTAATTTCAAAATTAAATCTAAAAGTATGAGAAACATAGACATACCTCAAGGGTAATCTAATTACCCCGTAGATGATTGCAGCACTGCCTGAGGTTCTGATGTAGCCACGCAAGCGCCTGGCCTCTACCAGTATCCACTTAGGTAGGATCTAGAATGTCTTCTCCTCGTGATTCTATGCTCCAAAATCAGATCTAAATCTGATTAGAAAGTACTTCAGAACTTCTTCTGAAGTTGGAGCAGCAGCCTGTCGAAGATGTCCTGCAGCCTTCTGTTCCAAGCATCACCACGCCTTGCACCTATGCCAAATGAACGTCCAACTTCTTGGACGTGAAGAGAGGAGAAAGGAAAGCAGGGAGGACATGGAGAAGAGGGGAGGGGGTAGCAGCCAATGGGTTTTTTGCACAAAACAAGTTCTGCCCCGAAACCCTAGGTGCAGCAGGGTTTATATAGACCCTGTATGCTGCACAGTGCCACATCATTCGACCAATCAAAAAATTTCAATAAATTCTGGAAAAATTTTGATTGGTGGAGTGATATCATCTGATCACATCAGATAAGAATCCCCATGCTCTCTCCTATGTTAGCACCAACAATGGATAGGCTCAAATAAGGTGGCGCCAAAGAGTCCAAGTTTATCAGGACTCTTTGGTTCTTATCCATTTGGGGTGCCCACTTAAATCCAATTGGGCTCATGCCATAATCTGATTATGGACCTAATTTGATTAGGTTTAGGCATGTGGACACTCCACAAAAATCCTCCAATAAGCCCTCTTCAGTTTAAGACCCATATGTCAACTTTTGACAGATGTCCTAAAATGAAATTGGCAGGTGCTAGAAATTAGCAGGTGTTGTCTTAAATTCATCTCATGAATTAAGACAAGCCTTTTCTGAGCTGGACAAGCTTCATTTAAACTGAGAAAAATCTTTTCAAGGTTCTTTGGATGAGCCAGATCATATTTAGCTCAGTAGAGACAGAAAAGATTACACGAGGAGAAAGTTAGGCTCAATCAAGTGCTAGCATGATTTCCTTGAACCTAATTGGATCTTATCCAAATCAATTGGGCTAGCCCAATTGATGACATCCAGACCCTAACCTTTATTTGTGTGACCCAGTTAGGTTCAATTCTGCATGGTAATGAGACATGTCGTGATCTTATCATCGACATCATCGAAACTCCTTTCGATGGATCAGAACTTTTCTGATTCAGACAATTAGAATGATCGATCATCAAAATCATTCTAATTGCTCCCAAAATCCACCAGTGACACCTAGCAGTATATGGTGGCAACCCATCAGAACTGAAGATGAACCTCTCAGTGCAGCTACCTGTGTGATTGAGTTCCTCTATCATGAGTCCCGACTGAATTAGGGTTAAGGTGAACTCGTCCAACCCAACATCAGTCATATGAATCAATCGATCGATTCGAGTCTGATGTGAAACCCCAATGGAAAACTCTTTTTCATTATTTCACTCTGCCATGGCCATGGGCTTAAGGACTCGATCTTTCGATCACCATAGGACTACTCCTCTCATCTACCGAGGTTGATAGATCCCATCTTGATGCGATCTGGTTTCTACAATGAATATGCTACAGCCAACATACACCTCAGGGTTCTGGATGGCTAGGAGATCGAGTTATAGTGTAATCAAACTATAACACACTCAAGGTGAACCGACGATGCACCTCAGGTCAAAGAACTAGACACACAACTGCAGCATCGAGCTAGTCATCGACGAGAAGGTAGACTTCCTTATGACTACTCGAGGTGGTCACGCTCAGTACTCTCATTCTCAACAAATACCTGTACTCTCATTTGGTGTCTCCACACCATAGACTCAAGACTCATCTACTCTAAGGAAGCGATCGTACACCAACCTTCCGGATCGATCACCATCCTCGTGATGATCCTATGGTCAGGAGCAGTTTATGAGTTAGTTATGTAAATTCATGCCTTAAATTTACAACTCTTGAAAATATGAATTAACATTTCCACTAACTCAAAGGATGTATCACAGACACAATGTACACAATGTGATAGAAGAATAACCCTTTTATTCATTTATAGTCAAAATTATAATTTTGCCCTTAGATATGTACATGAATGTGTCAACCGATCTGGCATCTAGGGCACACATCTAACAAACTCCCACTTGACCTAATGCCAATTGGCTACATATCTAAGTCCCATCTTCTCAAGGTGGGCTTCGATCTTCTGTTGGCCCAATGGCTTAGTCAGCGGGTCTGCCACATTGTCTGTGGAGTCGACTCTCTTGACCTTGACATACCCTTTTCGAGGTAATCACGGATCAGATGGAATCACCGCTCGATGTGCTTGGACTTCTGGTGAGACCTTGGCTCCTTAGCTAGGGCTATGGCACTATTATTGTCGTAGTAAAGAGGGATGGCATCCGATGACATCACTCCAAGCTCTGCGGCAAACTTCTTATACCAGAATGCCTCCTTCGTAGCTTTCGATGCAGCAATGTACTCTGCCTCCATGGTGGAATCTGCAATCACCGTTTGCTTGGAACTCTTCCAGCTAACTGCACCACCATTACAAATGAACAGACTCTCAGATGTCGACTTTCGATCATCTATATCAGACATAAAGTTTGAGTCTGTATACCCTGAATCTGGAGTTCTCCATTCCCAAAGACTAAAAACATATCCTTAGTCCTTCTCAAGTACTTAAGGATACATTTCACAGAAGTCTAGTGCTTTTCGCCTGGATTAGATTGATATCTGCTTGTGACACTCACAGCATGGGCTATATCAGGTCGTGTACATAGCATGGCATACATGAGGCTCCCTATTACCGAAGCATAAGGGATCTTGCTCATGCGTTCAATCTCCTCAAGTGTGCTAGGGCACATCTTCTTGGAGAGATGAATGCCATGTCTAAAAGGCAATAAACCTCTTTTGGAGTTTTCCATGCTAAACCTCTTTAGCACCTCCTCTATGTACATCTTCTGTGAAAGTTCCAGCATCCTATTTGGTCTATCTCTATAGACCTTAATACCCAATATAAAGGATGCCTCTCCTAGATCTTTCATAGAGAACTCCTTAGACAACCATATTTTGACTGAGGTCAACATGGGAATGTCATTCCCAATTAGGAGGATGTCATCCACGTACAATACGAGGAAGACAACTATACTCCCACTGATCTTTTTGAACACACATGGTTCCTCCTCGTTCTTGATGAAACCAAATTTTTGATCACATCATTGAAACAGTATTCCAACTCCGAGATGCTTGCTTAAGTCCATAAATGGACCTTTGCAGCTTGCAGACCTTGTGATCATCATCACTGGATGTGAATCCAAGTGGCTGTTCCATATAGATATCTTCCTCAAGATGTCCATTTAAGAACGCCGTTTTCATGTCCATCTGCCATATTTCATAATCGAAATAGGCTGCAACAGCAAGCAATGTGCGGATGAATTTTAGCATGGCTACGGAGAGAAGGTATCCTGATAGTCAATGCCTTCGCGCTGACTATAACCTTTCGCTACGAGCCTAGCCTTGAATGTCTCCACATTTCCATCTGCACCTATCTTTCTCTTGAAGATCCATTTACACCCAATAGGTACAATACCTTTAGGTGGATCTACCAAGGTCCAGACTTGGTTTGAGTGCATCGAGTCAATTTCTGATCTCATTGCCTCTAACCATTTCTCAGAATCGATATCTGATATCGCCTCACATAGGTCTTGGATCATCACCATGAACCCCATTTCCATGAGGAATATTTTCTCTACATCCTCTTGTATGTACCTAGGTACCTTTCAGGAGGACGGAAACCCTAGTCGATCTACGAGGTGGAAGAGGTTGTGTTAGGACTAGTTCTAATTGATTGGGTTCCTCAGGTTCTTTAGCTGTTGCTCTTGGGAGACATTCTCCTTGAGCTTAATTATTCTTCCGATGCCACCATCTTGAATAAACTATTTTTCAAAAAAAATAGCATTTCGACTCACAATCACATTGTGATCTTTCGAAATATAAAAATAGTATCCTAATACTCTTTAGGATATCCTATGAATCAGCTCTAAAAGATCTGAACTCTAACTTGTCCGTCTGCTGTCTCTTGACATGAGCCAGACAACCCAAATTCTGAGATGATTCAGATTGGCTTCTTACCATGCCATATCTCATACGGTGTGGTAGGAAATTTTAGAGGGAACCCTATTCAATACATAAATTGCTGTCATGAGACAATATCCCAAAGAAAATCAGGGAGGTCCGTGAAGCTCATCATGGAACGGACCATATCTAATAGGGTCCGATTTCTCCATTCTGAAATCCGTTGAGTTGAGGCGTTCCAGGTGGAGTCCATTGTGAGACTATGCCATTGTCCTTAAGATAGTCTAGAATTTCGACTAAGTATTCACCTCCTCGATCTGATCGAAGAACCTTAATGGGCTTTCCTGTTTGTTTTTCTACCTCATGTCTGAATTCTTTGAACTTTTCAAAGGCTTCAGACTTGTGTTTCATTAGAAACACATACCCGTACCTAGACATATCATCGGTAAAGGTAATGAAGTAGACAAAGTTGCTCTAGCCGGCACATCAAATGGGCCGCACACATCCGTATGTACTAGGGCAAGTAGGTCTGTGGCCCTTTCCCCATGTCCCACAAAAGGGAGCTTGGTCATTTTGCCTTGAAGGCATGATTCACAAACTGGATATGACTCGAAAGTCAACGGACTCAGTAGCCCGATTTCTCAATTTGTTAACCCTGTCTTCCGCTATATGACCTAGCCTTAGGTGCCACAGATACTTATCATTTAGACTATCTCTAGGCCTTTTAATTCCTATGGCATTCACATTTTGCTCAATATTAAAAATAGATACATCAACATGTAACTGATAGAGACCATTAATAACAAAACCATTTGCAACTTTATTATTTTCATAAAAAATATTACAATGGTCCTTATGAAAGCTAATCACATAGCCTTCTTGTGCTAAACATGAAATAGAAATCAAATTTCTGCTTGCTGCAGGCACATAATAACAGTCTCTTAAAACTAAATCTAATCCTAACGGTAATCGCAGAGGGTAGGTTCCACGGCCACGGCAGCAACTCTTGCTCCATTTTCGATGCGTAGGATCATCTCCCCATCCCTCAGCCTCCTGCTCTCCTCAAGACCCTGCATAGAAGTGCACAAATGAGCACTAGAACCAGAGTCAAGTACCCAACTGGATGCAGAAGAAACGTAAGGTTAGATTCGATAATGAGCATACCTCCAGAAGGACCATCCTTCTTGTTCTTCAGGGTGGCCAGGTACTGAGGACAGTTTCGCTTCCTCTTCTTCCCATCCACCTTCTGCTTCTTCACAGACTTCTTTTTCTTTCCAAAAGACTTTCTCTTGGAAGAAGTCCGCTCCACAGTAAGAACTGAGCCTTTTGAACCTTTCATTGAAAGCTCAGCCGTAACCAGCATATTCATTAACTCGGCCAAGGTACATTGCATCTTATGCATATGAAAGTTCATGATGAACTGACCATATGCATCGGACAAGGACTGAAGGATCACATCAATCTGAAAATCCTTGTCTAAGATGATACCGAGCTTCTCAAGCTCCTCAAGATCCTTGATCATTGTCAAACAATGATCTTGGACTGACTGCCCATCACGCATCTTGGCCTTAAAAAGTCTTTGACAGACTTGATACTTGGCTGCGCGACTCTGTTCACCAAACAACTCTTGTAGGTGAGCCAACATTTGGCGGGTAGTCAAAATATTTTCATGTTGGCGCTGCAAGTCATCAGACATTGCACCCAACATGTAGTACCTGGCTTTGTTATCATCGTCCGTCCACTTTTCCAGAGATGCTCTCTGTTCAGCAGTCGGACGTGCTGGCATGGCAGGTGGGTCCTGGTCCAAGACATGAGTCAATTTTTTGAACCCAGAATAATTCTGTAGTTCCTCAACCAGTCCTTAAAATTTGGTCCAGTCAGTCTATGAGTGTCTAGAATTTTGGTCAGGGGGTTTGAGGCAGACATGTTTCCTGTAGAGAGTCGAAAGTTTCTAGTTAGATTTTGTAATCAGACTCAACCAATTTGTTTAGGATTTTTATTTTTAAACAAATTAGGCTCCCACTATTTTCTCAGATCCCTACACTCCCTTGGTAGAGATGTGAAAATCTCCGTGATTAGTGATTTCTAGTGGGTGGTGCGGTCTTACCGACTGGCTCATCACCTCACCTAACAGTTATTGGTGATGGGTCAACCGATGAGTGGACAACTCTTGTCCAATGATTCTCTAATCATGGTGCACCCAAAACTTGGTCTCTAATTCATGAAGCTCACCGTATCTGGGATATTGCTCCAATCCTTAGTTAAGCCAAACCCACCATTTGCACGAACTAGATTCCTGATTGGGTCCCTCACCGTATCCGAAATATTGAGCCCAACCCATCCTCTAATCCGTAGCATCCAATGCCTAATGGACATGGTTGCATCTTTCCGGTGCAACTGAGCCACTGTAACCAGCCGAGAACAATCAACCCCGGAAGGGCCCGCACATCCACAATGGTGGAAGACCTAGACTTAATATTTTCTTAGGAGATTTGATTTAGGTCTCTTTAAACTTGACTTGACATAGTCATAACAATTATGACTAACCTAGTGGCATGGGTTAGCTCGAATTGTTAGCCACCTCAAATCAGAACTGGATCGACACATATGGCCAGGTAAGTGAGACCGGTGGAAGGGATATGCCATTAACTCGACAAGAACGCATTCGAGTCGAGTAGCTCCCAATTAAAAATCAATCGATCGCATCTGCCGAACTTACCTTAGACACCAAATTGTCGAACCAGAACTAATTGGGTTAGCCTACAATCCAGACTCTAACCTCTGAGCCAAATTAGGTCTTAACTTGATCGAGTCACATCTAAATTGATTCGACCTTGACCCAGACTTAATCCTATTAGGCTGGTCAATTATTAGCTTTCATGATCCCACCTAACCAACTCTTGATTCGGTTTGATCAACCGCTAGACCTAATTGAGCTACCCAAGCCCGAACCCAATTTTATGAAAATATCTTAGATCTGAAATTCTCAATTTTAGACCTAATTTAATTTCATAAACTTAATACATTAATTAAGTTTGGGTTCATAAACAAAGCATGTATAATAAATCCTAGGGTTTCAGGATCTAGGTTTTGCAGAAAAGTAAGTTTTGATTTCTGATTAAGGATGAACGCGCGGCACCCCTACACGTCATATGAAGCCCCATTGAATGGAGGAGAGGGCCTTTAAACCCTACTTCTTCTTATGACCGGACGGCCATGAGGAACACCTTAACCAGAAATATAAATTTAACTACAAAACTAGTTAGATCTAAATTAACATATCACATATACAATTTAAGATCTAACTAATACATGCTTTGCATACATCTCATGTATCAAAAATCAATCTAATTAACATGCTTTCAGATCTGATACATCACATGTAATATCTAAAAAATAAGATTTAAATTGAACTATTCAAAATTAAATCTATTCTAGACAAGTTACTAGATCAGTTCTACAACTAGTCTAGGCATGTAACAGATTAATTTTATGAAAAAATTAAAATTTTATTTTTATTTTTTGATCTAATTATAAACTTATAACATCAAAAAAATAGAGAATAAATTAGATTTAATTCATATTTTAATCTCATTAAAATATAAAACTTAAGACTATTCATGGATTCAACTAATCCTAGTCTAGTCATGCATCTCATGCATGTTAGATCATCTTAGATTTAATTTTAAATATTTTAATTTTAGATCCTATCATATCTGATGTGACATCTAAAATTTTTTAATATCAGATAAATTAAAATTAAAATAGATCTAAATTAGATCTGAAATAGAGCCAACAACCTGGCTCTGATACCACTTGAAGGAAAAACTCCTTTTTCCTGTGTAGGATCTTCCAGATTTCATCAAATCTGGGGTGGAATAAATTTTAAATTTTATCCTATACTATTTAGATCTAATATCTATTAGATTAATTTTATTATCTGATATTTTAATTTCAAAATTAAATCTAAAAGTATGAGAAACATAGACATACCTCAAGGGTAATCTAATTACCCTGTAGATGATCGCAGCACTGCCTGAGGTTCTGATGTAGCCACGCAAGGCCTGGCCTCTACCAGTATCCACTCAGGTAGGATCTAGAATTCTTCTCCTCATGATTCTATGCTCCAAAAATCAGATCTAAATCTGATTAGAAAGATCTTCAAAAGTCTTCCTGAAGTTGGAGCAGCAGCCTGTCGAAGAAGTCCTGCAGCCTTCTGTTCCAGGCGTCACCACGCCTTGCACCTATGCCAGATGAACGTCCAACTTCTTGGACGTGAAGAGGGGAGAAAGGAGAGCAGGGAGGATATGGAGAAGAGGGGAGGGGGCAGCAGCCAATGGGTTTTTTGCACAAAACAAGTTCTGCCCCGAAACCCTAGGTGCAGCAGGGTTTATATAGACCCTGTATGCTGCGCAGTGCCACATCATTCGACCAATCAAAAAATTCAATAAATTTTGAAAAAATTTTGATTGGTGGAGTGATGTCATCTGATCACATCAGATAAGAATCTCCATGCTCTCTCCTATGTTGGCACCAACAATGGATAGGCTCAAATAAGGTGGCGCCAAAGAGTCCAAGTTTATCAGGACTCTTTGGTTCTTATCCATTTGGGGCGCCCACTTAAATCCAATTGGGCTCATGCCATAATCTGATTATGGCACCCAATTTGATTAGGTTTAGGCATGTGGACACTCCACAAAAATCCTCCAATAAGTCCTCTTCAGTTTAAGACCCATATGTCAACTTTTGACAGATGTCCTAAAATGAAATTGGCAGGTGCTAGAAATTAGCAGGTGTTGTCTTAAATTCATCTCATGAATTAAGACAAGCCTTTTCTGAGCTGGACAAGCTTCATTTAAACTGAGAGAAACCTTTCAAGGTTCTCTGGATGAGCCAGATCAATTTGGCTCAGTAGAGACAGAAAAGATTACACGAGGAGAAAGTTAGGCTCAATCGAGTGCTAGCACGATTTCCTTGAACCTAATTGGATCTTATCCAAATCAATTGGGCTAGCCCAATTGATGACATCCAGACCCTAACCCTTGTTTGTGTGACCCAGTTAGGTTCAATTCTGTATGGTAATGAGACATGTCATGATCTCATCATCGACATCATCGAAACTCCTTTCGATGGATCAGAACTCTTCTGATTCAGACAATTAGAATGATCGATCATCAAAATCATTCTAATTGCTCCCAAAATCTACCAGTGACACCTAGCAGTATATGGTGGCAACCCATCAGAACTGAAGATGAACCTCTCGTGCAGCTACCTGTGTGATTGAGTTCCTCTATCATGAGTCCCGACTGAATTAGGGTTAAGGTGAACTCGTCAAACCCAACATCAGTCATATGAATCAATCGATCGATCCGAGTCCGATGTGAAACCCCAATGAAAAACTCTTTTCCATTATTTCACTCTGCCATGGCCATGGGCTTAAGGACTCGATCTTTCGATCACCATAGGACTACTCCTCTCATCTACCGAGGTTGATAGATCCCATCTTGATGCGATCTGGTTCCTACAATGAATATGCTACAGCCAACATACACCTCAGGGTTTCGGATGGCTAGGAGATCGAGTTATGGTGTAGTCAAACTATAACACACTCAAGGTGAACCGACGATGCACCTCAGGTCAAAGAACTAGACACACAACTGCAGCATCGAGCTAGTCATCGACGAGAAGGTAGACTTCCTTATGACTGCTCGAGGTGGTCACGCTCAGTACTCTCATTCTCAATGAATACCTGTACTCTCACTCTGGTGTCTCCACACCGTAGACTCAAGACTCATCTACCCTAAGAAAGCGATCGTACACCAACCTTCCGGATCGATCACCATCCTCGTGATGATCCTATGGTCAGGAGCAGTTTATGAGTTAGTTATGTAAATTCATGCCTTAAATTTTCAACTCTTGAAAATATGAATTAACATTCCACTAACTCAAAGGATGTATCACAGACACAATGTACACAATGTGATAGAAGAATAACCCTTTTATTCATTTATAGTCAAAATTATAATTTTGCCCTTAGATTTGTACAGGAATGTGTCAGCCGATCTGGCATCTAGGGCACACATCTAACAATTAGATCATCGCATTAGATATATTTTAGATCTGGACCTATTTTATATAGCATATAAAGTAATTAATTTAGATATAAAATTATCTAGAAAAAACTATTCAGATATACATATGAATACATAGAAAATAAAATTCTAGTTAAATCTATTTTTATGTTGTACAGAATTTTGTTTAAAATTAGATCTAAAATCTATCAAAATAGATTCAATTCAGATCCAGATTAAGTCTAACTTCCAATCTAAAATAATTCTATAAAAATTTATTAAAAATTGATTTAAAAATATATCATAAATAAGTTGTTATTTCAATAAAAATTTGTAACAAAAAATTCTGTTATAACAGATTTATAACAAACAATAATCAAACATTAATTAAGATCTTGAAATCTGGTCAAAACCAGATCAAAAAATTAAGATTAATAGGTCTAAATTAGATTTAATATCTAACATAAAAATTTGGTTACATACCATATGTAATCTTAATAGAATAAATTATCTGTGTATCTATATTATCAACCTGGCTTTAATACCAATTGAAGGAAAAAATATCCAATCAGGATCGGATCGCCAGAGTGCACCTAAAAATTTTTCTATTCTAAAACTTTATAACCTTTATAAATTACCTTGTATATAGTGGAATAAAGATCAAAATCCTTAGGAGGTTACTTGAATTTGATGTCTTACGAGGTCTGAAAGTATAGACCCTCTACTTCATGCGCACGCCAAGCCCTACAAGAAAGAGAGATGAAGCCTCAGGATGTCGCACCTTCTGAAGGGCAATAAGAGAGAGAGGAGACCTGATCTTGGATGTGACTCTTCATACCCAAAAAGGTGGATGCCAAGAAGAAGAGCACCTAAAAATCTCCATGCCAAGGAAGAAGGGATGCCTCCTTTTCTTTGTCGCTCCAATACCCTCTCTTTTCATCGATGATGTGGGAAATATTTTGTCGCACAAAATTTTGCATGCCCAACTATACTTAGAGGATCTCTTTATTTATAGATGATGCCCATGACCCAAAGGACTAGGACTCCTAATTCAAACCCAATTTGAATGGTCTTTATCCTTATCAAATAAGGAGATTGGACACCAACCTACACGTGAACTTTCTTCATGCGCACACAAAGGAATTGGGATGGAAAAAATTCAGCGCCCACTCCCTTCCTTGGTCAGCCACTATGAAAGAGTCCTAGGTATTTTGGACTGTATGGATCTAATCCAAATTAGACTTAATTCGAATCCAATTCAAACCTATTCGAATCAAGTTCGTATAGACTGTTAATCCAATCTAATTAAGATTCAGATCCAAGTCTAACTTAAATTTTTAATCTAATTAATTTTAATTAAATTAATTTTAATTAAATCAGATCTAATCTAAAATAATCAGTATTTAAAATCAATCTCTCATGAATCTCTTAGATCATAGATCAGATCATTTTCATCCTTGAAATTAAACTTACACCAATGTCTAGTGCTAGCTAGACATAGTCAACTGTTTAATCTCGTATAATCCTTAACTTAATTTTTAATTAAGCTATTCTATTTGTTCAATCAAATCATATACTTCTAAATTGAACATATAGATGCTAGATCAATTTTTTCCTATGTTACTTGATTTTGTCCGTGACTCCATAGGTTCGAATACTAAGCCGATAGTATAGGAACAATTTTTTATACTAATCGAAGTTACCATCTAGTAATAATTTTCAACATATGGATAAGTCAAATATGTGCAAAAATAATATTCACGAACTTATGCATATGGTTGTCGTATAACTCATCTTTTTGACCCTGAATGCTCAGGACGACCTAGGGTTTAGCTGTCAACCCTAAATGAGTCATCCATATTGTGTTTCAAGCTTTCAAATCCATCATATGGATTATCTTGACCAAGACTTTATTAAATTAAAATATAATTATGCATTGTCTCCTGTAATCCAAAGGGGGTCATCCCATCTTGATCCATGCACAGACTTTATAAGTACTTGACTGTACCAGTAGCCTTCCATCACTGCATTAAAAATATAGATAGTCCAACATTAAAGCACATTGAGTTGCTTGCAAGTCACATGATGATCTCAGGTCTGAGAGACACTTATGCCCAAACACTTCGTGAGCTGCTCTTGACAGTAGAATGCTCAGCAAGTGAGTCACTTATTCAATGATGATGTACTCCTACATCTCATCTATATGCCATACCAGTATCTCTACACTCTTTGGTTACGAGGACAACCAACCTATATGGCACACAACGACCTACACTTGATAATCATCATCATCTTTTTAATGATGTATCATTTGATCGTGAACATATTTAAAAACTATTCAATAAATCTTTCTTTATTGATTCTATTATAGTTCTAAGGACTTCATCATATAAATTAAGAGTTCTATAGGGAAGATGTCAATATGATGAACATGCCAAAATAGCTTTTATTTATTGATAAATAATTCATATACAAGAGTCCAATCATTTATAATAAGTCAATTGGCTTTAGGACACATTTTCTAATAATTTTCTATACTGTTATGGATGTCAAGGGTAAGATGTATGAAGGATAACCCCAAGATTTGAGTAGATATGAAGAACATATGAAAGCATCCTCTATTAGAGCTAGTTGAGGTGTCACTAAGAAATTTTTGAAGCCAAAAAGCATCTTATACCTTAATGAGAGAGCAGTTGAAGGATGTATGTGAATAGTATAAAAATCTTAAATTTTTTAGATGGTTATGCAAGTAATCTAGCTCGATGTGTCAATATCAAAAATTATAGGTTCTATGGGCTAAAGAGCTATGACTGCTATATCTTCATACAATGATTACTCCCATTGGCTTGACGTGATCTCCTTTGCAACTCCATATGGAGTTTTTTTACTAAGCTTAGTCTTTTCTTCAGAGATATTTATGCTACCAAACTATCCACCGACTATATCTCCAGTCTT